>NC_135087.1:1397500-1497500 GCF_051107435.1 Chaetodon auriga
GAGAGCGGAGGTGGGGGACACCCAGTCGCACACATGGTGCTGGACTGGGGGTCTTCCTCAAGGACACTTCAACATATGGACAAGAGGAGCGGGGATGAAAGCATCAGCCCTGTGATGGATGTTCAGCTCGACCTACAGCACGGCCAAAAGCTCCGCCTGTGTTTTCGTATTTTTATTTATTACATGAAATAAATACAGCAAACTGCTTCTTTGTCTGCGACAGAAGGACATGAACGTCACACGGTGTGGAAGAGTGATGCCACAACGTTTGTTCAGAGACGACTGGCTCTGCGCTCTGAAATATGGACGCTGCCACGCTTTCATGCACATATATATGTATTTTTTATTGATTCAAGTTAACATCTGTAAAGCTGCATAATTCACACTCAGTGTATTCACAGAACAGAGACTGACCCTGAGTTTGTTTCCCGCAGCATCCACTGGAGGTAACTAAAGCTGGATAAATGATTCTATGAAAACAGAGAAGACAACCGCTGATAAAAGGACTTAAAGCACAAGCCGACATCAACATTTAACCAAAACCACAATCCAAAGTGTTTCGGCAGCCTAAACCAGCACCACATATGGGCTGGAGGACGTGGACGCTGGTCTACGCTGGTTCACCCCGACCACGTCCAAACGTCTGTGCAGTACAAGAACAAAACACCTGCTGCACTGGAAAAACTGCTGCCAGTGAACAGAAAGCTGCAACCCAGACTGTGAACACCTTTCCCGAACCTTAACCAAGCGCTTCAAGTCGCCTAAACATGCCAACATGTTCATGTTCAGGGAGACATCAGCGGTGAAGAGAACAAAGCACTTTGTCTCGACTCTCAAACTCTGAGTGAAATCTACCTGTAAACACCTGCATGTCGTCCTGAAACACGATTTAAGTCTTTTTAATCATGCGACCAGAAGTCAGCAGAGTCGGTTATCAAACCATCGCAGGAAACCACGTCTCTTTCCGCTTCCTGTGTCGCTCTGCGCTCCAGTAAGTGCCTTAAACTTTAAGCAGTAAATGAGAGTTCATGTGTGCAGTTTGAAGAGCGAGTGTGACGGCAGTGAGAGCAGATCATTACATCCAGCCAGCAGCACTTAGACAGAGAGATTTACTCTGACAGAGAGGACGAGCGAGGCAGGAGCACACAGAGAAGGAGGAGAGGGAGAGTATGGATTAAGGCCTCCCAGTGGAATTCCCACTCATTTTCTCTGTGGAGCGAAACAGAGGGATGGAGGAATGGAGCGAGGGTTAGTTTCTTATCTCTTCATTTGACACTAGAGAGACTCTCTCTCTCTCTCTCTGTCTGTCTGTCTGCCTCGTTCTGCCACTCATCTCTCTCCCGTTCAGTAATCTCTCTTTCTCCTCCGTCTTTCTCAGTCAGTGTGTCTCTTTATTTTTTCTCCTCCCGACGTCTTCATTCGTCCGTCTTTCTTTCCACCTCGCTCTCTTCTCCTTCACTGTCTAACCTTGACCACCTTGACTTACACTCGTCTGTCTTCGGCTCTCAGCTCTCTTTGTCTTTGTCTTTCTGTTGTGGACATTGCTGTCCACATACTTTTAGCCATATCGCAGATCTGTGTTTCTGTCTTCACCTGCCATCTTTCCATTTCCTTCACCTCTGTCACACCATCAGCCTGCTGTGTTATTTCACCTTCAGTTCAGACTTCTCTTCACTTCAGAGGTTTTCAGGGGTCAAAACATTTGTGCCTGAGCCCAAAAAGACCTGGAGATGTACAACCCGGAACCAAACCGGACCCGTCTACTATCTGAAAGCCGGGACCTGTGCAGAACCAAGAAAAGTCAGACCAGGATTGTTGGATCCAGCAGGGAGACACGATCGTCCCCAATTTCACAGCTGACTGCTATTAACAAGCTTAATTTACAAGACAAAACAAACTTTGTGTCTTTAAATCTGGTAAAAAACATCCACCTTTGCTTTTCTTCTTCTTCTCCTCCTGCTGGCTGAAACTGCGCGGCTCATTATTTCATCTTAAAAATCCACTGTTTGCAGTTTTGTTGCATCTAAAGTGATAAAAATGACTTTGACTGGTTGACCTTTGAACTGTAATAACGATCGCTCATTCGCTGTCACGGCTGCTAACATTAGCGTTAGCATCACCTGTGCTGTGCGGCTTATCCATACGGGTCCTGGGTCGGGGGTTGGGCCTCAGGCCGCCCATGAACGCCTCCACTTCACTTCACTGAAAACATAAATTCACCAACACTTCACTGAAATACAGCTGATACAACACTGAAGAAATTCTCACTTCACTGACTCCCAGTGAAAACTTCCAGCTCTTGGTTATTTCTAAGTTCCGTTCCTTTGAAGTCATTACAATAGTTACATTACTTTCTTTTTAACAGGATAACTACCAACCTGTGACAGATGAGTAACCTCCCAAACACTGCTGATACTTCACCAAAGAGTCAGTTCAGCGACTCCACAGCTCACATCGTTTTTCTTTCTCCGTGAATTGAAAAGGACTGATGGAATAAATGATGAGAGGGGGAAAGATGGAGAAGTGGTGGATGAAGACACAAGACAGCAGCTGTCAGAGGAGGGAGAGAAGAGAAGGATGAGAGAGAGGAGGAGAGAGAGGAGGAGAGAGAGAGGAGAGAGAGGAGGAGAGAGAGAGGAGAGAGAGGAGGAGTGTTATTTAAATGTAAATAAACAGGAGTCGTCTTTATCGGGGAAAGTTGGAGGAAGCTCTTATCTGCTGCTGGAGGCCTGTTTTCCTGCTGCTGCTGCTCTGTCTGCTGGCTATTACACCTTCCAAAAGAGGGCACGCACACACACACACACACACACACACACACACACACACACACACACACACACACAGATTTACAGGTGTACACATGCAGACGAGGAAACACTTATCGGTGGAAACGGAAGCAGATGCATCACAATAATAGGAAAAACTGTTCACACGTACTCACGCACACTCAGCAGACACACAAACACACATGCAGTGTATGCAAACACGTACACACACACATTAAGACACACATGCAGAAAAATGAAACAAGACAAACAGTATAAAGGTTCAGAAAAGGGACAAAAATGACACATGTACACAAGGGAGATGTTTACAAGGACGTACAAATATGTACACACACGCACAAATGAATAGAGACACACGTGTGTGCGTGGACGCTCATACAATAGAGGACAAACACAAACACACCGACAGAGACGTGTGTGTGTGTGTGTGTGTGGCGTTGCCAGGGGCTACGGCTGCTATCAGAGCTAAGACGATTACCACACGTCATTTGTCATCTGGATGGTGGCAACATATAGCTCTACATTTAATTTAGCACGCTGCCATCACACACTGGGGGGTGGAGAGCGTGAGCGTGTGTGTGCGTGTGTGTGTGTGTGTGTGTGTGTGTGTGTGTGTGTGTGTGTGTGTTCCATTGACCCATATATACAAAGCCCTGAAGGAAAGAGAGAGAGAAAAGAAAGAGAAGGGCGAGAGAAATTGAAAGAGAATGAGAAAAGGCAAACAGGAGTGTGTGTGTGTGTGTGTGTGTGTGTGTGTGTGTGTGTGTGTGTGTTGGCATCTGTCACATTGTGTACTCAGGCGATGAATGTTCATTCCCCTCACACACACACACACACACACACACACACACACACACACACACACACACACACACACAGGCTCCAGTGAGACGATAAAACCTTCACAGTTTTGTCATTTTTGCTGTTTCCTGAAATAATTCTCTTGCTTTATTTTCCAGATTTATTAAATATCATTTATTTAATCTTTTGAATTAATTTGTGTTTCAGTTTGTCATTTTATTTTATTTACAAATGTATTTTAGTTTTTGGTTTGTTGCAATTCTTTTTATTGTCACATTATTTTATATTTATTTGTATTTCTGTCTTTCATTTCTCATGTTTTCACCAATTATGAACGAGCCAATGAGGATAAAGAGGATTTTTTTTTAATATTCGATTTTAGTTCAGAACAGTTATAATATATTTATTTTAATTTTCAAAAGCGTTCCTCAGCTCCTAACTCAATATCTTCTGGCCTCATAAATACAGACCACACACTCCACATTCAGACACTTTCCCACTAAAAATACTGTTGTCAGCTTTGAAAATAAACGTATAAATAGAAATAAAATAAATAAATTAAGAATATAAATAAAAAGTTGTTCAGGTTGATCTGATGCAACACCTTGAACGCTCGTCACAAATCAACAGACGTGTCAGTGAATAAGGGTCATGCAGGGTGACGGAGATTTCTACTGAAAGGCCAAAATCAGTCTGAACATGGCGCACGCACGCACGCACGCACGCACGCACGCACGCACGCGCGCACACACACACACACACACACACACACACACACAGCCTGCACAGTGAGCAGAAGTATTGATCGCAGACACCAGAGACTGTTTCAATAAGTTATTAAGAATTAAAAATTGACAAGAGAAGCTGATCAGATATCTCAGACTCTCGCTCTTCTTCTGTGGTTTTTATATTCCTGCTGCTCTTCGTCATTGTCTCTCATCCTCTCTCTCTCTCTCTGCACATCTTAAATTCCGTCTTTCTTTTCGGTTTGTTCTGCCTCCTCTCTCCCTTTTATTTGTCTCTCTCTCAGTGATGTGAACCGAATGAGGTCCAACAACACACACACACACACACACACACACACACACACACACACACACACACACACACACACACACACACACACACACCTCACATGTCTGACTTGATGCAGCTTGTAAAACAACACACACACAGAGAAGCAACATGTGGGGATCAAGGATGAAGGATGGAGAGAGATGAAGAGAGAGGACGACAAAGACAGACAGCGAGAGGAAACCGAATAAAAACACACTTTCTGGAAAATTCCTGGAAGAGGATTCAGGCCGACGTGTCGAGAAAAAAACTCTTATTGAAGAAACAAAAGTAGAAAGAGAGAAAGAATTTCCATTTTCCAATGAGTTAGTATCATTAGTCCATAAAGCTGGAAGAGTCGCAGGAGGCCGTTTAAGAAATGATGGTTAAAATCAAAGCTCCTGTCCACAACCACAAGACTGAATAACACACACACACACACACACACACACACACACACACACACACACACACACACACACACACTGTCTGTTTGTGCTGTCTCATGCAAAAATCAGCCTTTTTTGACAGCCTGGTGAAGCTTTTTGGGGGAATTTTTTGATGTTTTGCACAAGTTTGATGGACAGGAACATCTCAAAACATGAAATTCATACATTATTTGCATTCACCTGAGACAGCTTGGACATTCTCATCATTTTAATGGACATCGTCTCCGCTGTGCACCAAAGTGTTCTGTTTGGTTCCAAGTGGGTGAGATATGAAAATGATTTAAGCTTTTAGCTTTAATTTAGGGTCACATAAAGCTTCTGTCCTGTGAATATTTGCTCTATATTCATTGTCCAACAATCCAGGAACTAATTCAATCACCACTCTTAGATGTGCAGTTTATTACTTTTACACATTTTGGAGACAAACAAAGATAATTGGATGATAGAGGAAGAGATGGAGGGATGAAGAGAGTGTGAGAGGACCGCTGTCCTCCGTCAGTATCTCTGCAGCGATCTCAACGATCCATCACTGCAAGACAAGCAACTATACCGAGTGTGTGTGTGTGTGTGTGTGTGTGTGTGTGTGTGTGTGTGTGTGTGTGTGTGTGTGTGCGTGTGTGTGCGTGTGTGTGGGTCCATCCTCAGTGACACTAAACACCATTCATCATTACAGCAAAGACTCTGCAGAGAGAGGAGTGTGGAGGGAGAGAGGGATGAAGGAAGGAGCAGAGGAGGAGTGAGAGATGATGGAGGCAAACAGCGAAATCGAGTGGAGGAGGTCGACTTAACAGAATGTGAGAGAGGAGGAACTCTAGGGAGAAGAACCGAGATGAGACGAGGAGGAGAAGGAGGAGGGTGGAGGAGGGATGAAGGGAGGAGAAAATGAGCATAACCCCCCAGTTCCCCTCCTCCTAATGAGCGTCACAACTTAACAAACTCATCGCTGTGTTTCAATTCCAGCCTCTTTAGCTCTGTGGGCTCTTCCTCCTCTTCCTCCTCCTCGGTGGCAGCAGCACAGCCTTGATATGGTAAACAGGAGGAGGCCCGGCGCTCCTCGCCGCCTCCTTTGAAGTCATGTGAGGAGCGGATTATACGGCGGAGTCGAGATCCGCCTTAACCCTCTTACATCTCATTTTATGATTTTATTTCATTTGATAGTTGTATTTCATTTTAAAGAGGAGGATTACTCTTGTTGAGCTGAGTAATGCTGAGCAGATACTGACAGGAGGAGGAGGAGGAGGAGGAGGAGGAGGAGGAGGAGGAGACAGAAATAAGAAAACAGAGGATCAGCATGAAGGAGAGATGCTGGACCAAGAAAGAAAGTCAAGAAAGACACAAACTGAAAGAAAACAGAGGAAAATCGAGCTATTCATGAAGAAGCCTGTGTTCTGTATGGCTTTGGTTTGTGTTGATTTTTGCCAAAAATTAGGAAATTAAAATTTAACCTGTAATATCTGTCATATCTGTAACTTGTAACGTCGCTTTAACGGTGCAGTGTGTGAGGTTCAGAGGATCTAACAGCAGAAATAAAATGTAATGATCAGAAAATACTGTTCATTAGTGTTCAATCACCTGAAAATAAGAACTGTGTTTTCATTTTCTAATGAGCTCTTCAGTCTGCAGAGGGAGCCGCTCCTCTTCATGCAGTCTGTTTCTACGGCAGCCCGGACAGGACAAACCAAAGGCTGACTCTACGTTCATGAAGTGGATCAAATGCTCATTTTGACTGTTTTTCTAGAATCACAGCACTGAGTTTGCAGGAGCCTCTGACGACTCAGCAGGTGTAAAATAACATGAAAGAAAAGTAACGTCTGGTGAGAATCACTGCTAATGTTAGCAAGCTAGGCTAACTGGCGTCCACTTTATGTGTGGAGTACAAATCAGCAGCAGGGTTCATCCCAAACGAGAGCTGCACTCTGACCTTTTGATTGAGTTGTAATTTAGAGCAAAATCAAGGATTTCAGTGCAAATAGAGATATTACAAAGGGTTGAAATGACAAAGTAAATGGCCTCGGTATAAAGGTACAGAGCCTAAATACAAGTAGAACCTAAATAAATATTGATGGCCTCAGTATAAATGAAACCATGAACGTGTTCCAGATGGTTCAGGAACAGCTTTCAGTCCACTGCGGGTCTCCCTTCGATACGCGTTTTAGGCTAATTGTGGTGGGAGGTTTTAAATCATCAGCATGTGGACTATGAGGACCACGACAGTTGACTCTCAGCTGTCAGTCAAGTGTTGCCATGGAGAACACCCACTCAGGATGCTCAAGGCTTGGACACTGTTTACAGAAATATGCTTATAAAAGGATTCTTACCGCTTTTGAAAAATTGAAAAGTATTTACAATCACTGAAAAAAGTGAGGAGAATTCAAAGTTTAACTTTAATAAATATAAAGACAAAAAATGAGAAAAGCAGAAGGAAACAAAAACTAGAATAATAAAAGACAAAAGGAAAGGAGGACGGGAACAGAGGGGATGTGAAGGAAGAAAGGAAATCGAGGGAGGAGGGATGAGAGAAGGGAAGGAGGAAAGAAATGAAAGCAAGGTGGGTGAGGGGAGGGAGAGGGGGGAGCACACCAGAGAGGACGGGCGAGAGACCTTAAAGTATAATAGAAGAGAGAAAGAGAGAGAGAGAGAGAGAGAGAGAGAGAGAGAGAGAGAGAGAGAGTTTACAAAGAGGTAAAAGAAAATTCAACTTCCTGCATCCATCTTTTTTTTCCTAATCAAACTGGATGGTGAGCACATGTGAGGAAAACAAATATACTGCAGAGCAAACACACACACACACACACACACACACACACACACACACACACACACACACACACACTCTGTCACTCTCTCCAAGTCTTGCCAAGAAGCAGATGCCGGGCTCATCTGGTGAGCTGCATGGTAACTGTCCAAATATTCACTCACACACACACACACACACACACACACACACACACACACACACACACACACACACACACACACACACACACATTCTTAACCCCTCTGTGTTTGAGCTGGCATTGAATCAAGGAAGAATATTTTCTGGATGAAACTCAGTGCAGAGATTTCACTTAAAGGAATCTTTTATTGACTGCAGACACATTGTTTCTGTTTTTAGGTTTTTTACTCATTTGTGTGTTCACGATATTGATTTTGCTCCTTTGAATTGATCATTTGTGAACTTGAACCACCTAATTGTGCCCTCAGGTGACTTAATTTGTCCTTATTCTCATTTAAATCAGCAACATTCAAGTGACTCTGTTTAAACTTTAGGATTTTCTTTACTGTCAACATGTTTCATAAAACAACAGGACGACGATCCACAGTCGCTCATTTACAGCACACCTTTTATTTTACAGCAACATGCTGTGTGTGTGTGTGTGTGTGTGTGTGTGTGTGTGTGTGTGTGTGTGTGTGTGTGTGTGTGTGTGTGATGTAGTGCTGCAGGAAGTGGATCAGTCCATCACCGCCTTCACACTCCAGAGCTCAGCCTCTGGCCACAGCAACACACACACGCACGCACGCACGCACGCATGCACACACACACACACACACACACACACACACACACACACACACACACACACACACAAACACACAAACACACACACACACACACACACACACACACACACACACACACACAGTGTGAGTTAATTGAAAATACACAGTGAAGCAGGGATACAGAGTGCTGCAGTGTTTTCAGAGCGAGCTTCAAACTGCAGAGCTCTGATTGGCTCGTTTCAGCGCCTTTAGCTCTTGGGATGAGGTTTCAGTGACAGTCTGTCCTGACCGAGAACCTCTGAACAGAAACAAGCAAAGACCCTGAACTTTTCTGTCCTGAAACCAGAATTTCTCAAGAAAATCTCATAACTGACTAAAACTGGCAGCGATCTGATTGGTCCGTCCTGATGAAGCGGCTCAGGTATCGACAGGATGTGACAGTAAACACAGCGTCTTTGTCAGCGTCATTGCAGAATTTCCTCCATCGGTTTCTTTGAACCACAGCCGATGTTTTCTTACATAAGAGTGAATTCTATGAAGTGAGATTCAGATTTTATTTATTCATATGTTGAACTGTAGCTGCACTCGTCCCTCTTCTCCCGTTTCATTAGTCTGTTTTCTCTCTTCCATTGTTTTCACTTTAAATCCTATTTAAATGTGTGTACTGTCTGTTTTTGTTGCCTTCTGTTTCTTCTCTCGGGGCCTTTTATGTGGTATATAAAGCACTCCGAATGGCCTTGCTGTTGCAAACTTGTCTTGCCTTTAAATTCGGGAAACATTAAGCGCATGTATCCAATCAATACTCAGTAGTTGGCCTAGGTTGAGGTATAGGAATCAAAGAGGAAGACAAAAAAGGAAGGAAGAAGGATCCCTGGGAAGATCTAAAAGAAAAGAAGGAGCAAAGGAAAAAACACAAGGAAGCGAGGAAGGAAGGGAAGGTGAAGGATGCAAAGAAAGAGAAATGATTGAAGAGCGAGAGATGAAAAGAAGATGAGACAAGAAAGATAAAGAGAGACAGAGAAAGTGTGAAAGTGGAAATAAGAAGGAAAAGAGGATCGAACGAGAAGGAAAAAGAGACGGACAGAGTGACAGAGAGAGAGGGAGGAAGAGGAGAAGAGGAGGATGAAGACGAAGAAGAGCGGGGTGTATTTAAATGCGAGCCGGTGTTAATGAGTTTGGTCAGAGTGTGGAACAGTCTTTTTAAAGCTGCTATCATTCTCATTAATGTAGTGAATGAGCCGCTGATAGCTGTCATGGACCTCACACTCCAATTAACAACAACATACACACCTATAGGGCCGCGCGTGCGCACGGAGGGAGCGCACGCACACACACACACGCACACACAGACACACAGGCATGCATGCAGAGAGACAGGGAGGGTGGAAGGTGTGTGTCAGGATGTATATGGTGGTTGGTGTGTGTAGGAGTTTCAGTATTTGTGTGTGTGTGTGTTTGTGTGTGTGTGTGTGTGTGTGTGTGTGTGTGGAGGAGAGAAAAAATGTGAGTGACTGCACTTTGATTTTCTGAAGGAAAAAAAAAAACTTTCTGCAATTTACAATTTCAGCATTTCTGTTTTTAACGAGCGTCCGCTAAGCTGCGAGATAGAAATGCAAATTCACCTCGACAGGCCGAGGAGCCACGCTGAAAAATTAATGGAATCTCCCTTTAATTTGGCCCAACACACAAAATCATATGCTGGCAGTAAACAGAGGAGAGGGGGGGAGAGGGGGGGGGAGGGGGAGAGGGGGAGGAAAGGTGGACAAAATGAGACAATAAGGAAGAAGCGTGTGAACAGGACTGACAGGCCTCAGCTGAGTAAACGTCTGCAGCAGCAGAACAGTTTCACTTTTCACGTCATTATTTTAGATTATTAGAAATTTCAAGGCGCCTTTTTCTGTTTTTCATTGTCGTCTGATCCCATGAAAAGACCAGCGGCAGCAGTCTGTTCTCTGTAGTGTCTGTAGCGTCTGTGGCTCTCAGCTCTGCCTCCGACTGACGACGTCAAACTTCAAAAACGTGTCTTTCACCTTCGAAAAGCTCAGTAATTTAACCCCAAACAGCTGCTGACTTTATCCAACAGGCAGGAGGAAACACTGGACTGTTTTCAGCAGCAGATTAATCCACACTGAAGCGCTCCGGTAGTAAAAATAATAAAACTTCACAACAGAAACGACTGCAGTTCATTAACGATTGAACTCACACAGAACACACTTCTAAAAGACGGGACGTCGAGGTTTTAAACACTTACGTCCTGGATGTTGTTCAGAAGTCTGTATATCGTAATGTATTTAAAATGAGTGTTTGTGGCAGCAGGACGGTGTGTGTGTGTGTGTGTGTGTGTGTGTGTGTGTGTGTGTGTGTGTGCGTGTGTGTGTGTGTGACAGTGAGGCTCACTGGTGTTTTAATAGCTCGTTGGGAGGATCAGGTAATTGTTGGTTTTGATAGGAAAATACTGACTGCACTTTATACAGTGTGCAAAGCTCGAATGCTGATGCGTTCACAGCCTCCTCAGACCAAACGTACCTTTGAAACACCTAACAGAAGCTCCTCACCTGCACCTGTCCTCCCTCTCAGGTGTTCTCCTGTGAAGTCATTGTGTTTCTTCTCTCAGATCTTCTCCTCGTCCACTGATAAACAGTGTTAAATAATTCATTACCAAACTGTTTTCTGTGTGTGTGTGTGTGTGTGTGTGTGTGTGTGCGTGTGTGTGTGTGTGTGTGTGTGTGTGTGTGTGTGTGTGTGTCCGGAACAATTAAGAATGGCTTCACAGTGATTGATACTAGCTTGGCTTTCAATTTGTTCCACTACAGAGCTCAGAGTATCACCTCCCAACTCCTCCTCCTCACCGCCACCGCCACACTGACCTCACACACACACACACACACACACACACACACACACACACACACACACACACACACACCTTTACACACCCTGCATGACAGCCAGGAGTAAGACACATATGGACACGGCCTTGTTCTGGAAATATTTGTAATTAATCTTTTTAATTATTTGTTTCTGGGGTTTAAGTGATCGAACTCGGTGATAACGTCGAGTCGAAAACAAAGCTGCTTCTGTTAATTCCTGAGAAGATAACTCCTGGAGATAAAAGGTTTTCAGCCAGCAGCGACGGTGAATCTGCAAAGACAAATTTACATTTTTTTTTTACTGCTTGCATGAAAGGCTGCTACAGAGCTGAATCCAGCGTTGATCTTAATCTTGCACAGAAAGCAGTTTTTAAAACAGAAAAATTGGAAACATCAGCTGGAAATTAGGGAGCTTCTGTTTGAGCTCAAAAACATTTAATATTTTATTCATGAGATGAGGAGCATCTGATGTTCTCTGCAGAAAAACTGACAAAACGCGGAGCGGAAAGTTGGATATCTGCTCCAAACTTAACGCTTTCCCGCGGAGCTTCATGAGAAGCCTCAGCGTGGTTTGACTCCATCTTTGTGTGACCGGTGGTCCAGCAGCTACAATCCAACCAGAGTCTGTACAGGAACCAGTTTCTTTGCTGGACTTAGTGGAACAAACCAAAATTTGCCTCCGAAGGTGTTTCTGATGTCCGGTCTGACCGTCTGATGACGAGCTGCCGTCATCCTGCCTGGTCAACATGTTCACAGAGTTCATGATCAGGTTCAATGTGGTCTTTGATGACTGGGGTTTGGTTCAGCTGACGGTGGTTCCTTCAGTCCACCCTGCTCGGACCTTCACATCTGACATGGACCGAACATTTCCTCCTCTTAGCTAACGACACAAGCTGAAACCATTAGCTAACGTAGCAACGAGCCCTCGGATGCGTCACGTTTAGCAAACCATGATGTAAAGATCACGGCGAGGAAAATGGGAGACGACAGCAGAAACAAACGTGAAGGCGCTGCGACTGATCGAGATGGAAAACGTTGTTAAGTGAAACGAGGAGGAATTCAGATTCTTCTGCTCTGCCAGAAGATCACTGGCGGCAGAACTCTGCTGAATTATACATCCAAACTTCCCAGCTGATTTTTTAACCAATCAGTCACCTTGTTGAGATTCGGGAGGCGCGTGTATCGACTGCTCGGCACATCTCTGCCCTATGATTACCCATAACACCCCTCTCGTACAGTCTGACACCACCTGCAGCTGCAGTGCATCCAGGACTCTGGTCCTTAAGCAACAACGTCAAACCATGTGATCACGTCCTCCACCTGTACGCTTCAGTTCAGGCAGAGACGGCCGTTTGGTTGGCTGGCAGCAGCTGTCCATCATCACTTCCATAAAACCTCATTTTGGCCACTGGAGCAGTAATTCTGCTCCTTCTTGCTCATTACAAACCTCATCACAGCTCCCTCGCTGAGGACTGAGACAGACTTTTTGTTGTTATTCAAAGCCGCTTGAGTTCAAATGTCACAGCTGCAGGACCACAAACCAAAGACGGAAACACTGCAGAGTTTGAATAGATTCCAACTTTATTGGAATTCACGGTGTGACGATGAGGAGGCGCCCAGGTGTCTCAAATAAGGTCACAGAGACGCAATAAGGATTCACAGCGCTGCCTCTGTGTGTGTGTGTGTGTGTGTGTGTGTGTGTGTGTGTGTGTGTGTGGAAGGAGGGCAGGAGTCAAGTGGGTGAATAAGTACAGACATCAATAACCGGAGGACACATGCATGAAATTACACGCAGCAGATCCATCATGGAGGAGCAACAACAACAACGACGACAGTGACGATGATGATGACGAGGCAGCTGCAGCGCTGAAGGTGACAGAGACGCTCGCGTCCGTGAGGTTGTCGGTTCAAATCCCGTTACAACTATCAGTCAAAAAATGTTTTTCTATTTTCGGTGAATAAATGTCGTGTGTTTAATAAAGAAAGCCGCTCAGCGAACACGGAGGTTTTCCTCATCAGCTGGACGGACGAGAGACGACTGTGACATCAGCTGAGAGCTCTGAGAAACATTTACTTCCTCCAAGGTCAAAAATGATCTTTGGTCTCGTTCTGCTTGTTGTTTTGTTTTTACATTGTTGTAAGTGCAATAAGAGTGAAGAGAAATGAAACTTTTACATAAACTGAAAAATGATCGTTCAGGTCGAACATTTTTCATCTTTCTGCTCGAGTAAAAGAAACTGAAAATCCTGACGTTGTCTTTAATTTAAATTCCATGAGGACTGAAAATAGTTTGATTAATTTATTCCTTATATGTATATGCTCATATATGAATATATAATTTTTTAACATTATGAGCAAATAATCAAACAAACCTGCAATAAATCTGCTAAAAGTGTGTTTCAAAGGGAGAATATGAAAATTAATCTGAGACATCATTCATCCAACAACCTTTGAACCAAGCTAATCCGTGTGTGTGTGTGTGTGTGTGTGTGTGTGTGTGAGTAGGCTAATACTGTATCTATGTGTGTGTGTCTGACAGCTCTTTGAAGAGCACTCGTCTCTGATCAGCATGAGGTCGAGTCTTCCCCCAAATGTCACCATGTAACACTCAGCAGGTCGTCATTCACACACACACACACACACACACACACACACACACACACACACACACACACACACACGGTTTACGATGCAGCAGAGAAGAAAGAGAAGACGAGACGAGGACAAAAAAAACACAAGTATACAAATAACACAAAAAATAAAAAACAGAAGTCAAATAATTCTGTACAGAATTCTGATTGGATGAAAAATACTCACAAACAAAATAAAAAGAATAAAAGAGAAATATATTTAGAAATAAAATATACAAATAAATAAAATGTGAAAATAAACTGACGGCTGATGAAGATCATGTGACCTGACGGACGGACGTTCAGGTGAGACTGAGACAACGGCAGTTTTCAAAGTCAAGAAATCAAACATATCTGCAAAAACACAATTAAACAAACAAAATTCATTAAACTTAATCTTAAATGATTAAAAACAGGCATTAGAGGATCAGGACGAAATTATTCAATATTCTTCTTATTCTTCAAATCGTGATAAGACTCAAAGCAGCCACATGCTGCATGTCTGTGGCTGTCAGCTCCAACCCCATTGGTTCCTCCTCAGACTTCAATCTTTACCAGATGGACAACTTCCTGTTTAAAGTTCAGTGTTTCCTCAAACAGCCGCTCACTCCCTCACTGCATCTCTCCCTCACCCCCTCACTCTGTCACTCTGTCACTCTGTCACTCCCTCACTCCCTCACCCCTCACTCCCTCTCTCCCTCTCTCCCTTACTCCCTCACTCCCTCACTCCCTCTCTCCCTCTCTCCCTCACTCCCTCACCCCCTCACTCCCTCACTCTGTCACTCTGTCACTCTCTCACTCCCTCACCCCTCACTCCCTCTCTCCCTCTCTCCCTTACTCCCTCACTCCCTCTCTCCCTCTCTCCCTCACTCCCTCACTCCCTCTCTCCCTCACTCTGTCACTCTGTCACTCTGTCACTCTCTTACTCCCTCACTCCCTCACTCCCTCTCTCCCTCTCTCCCTCACCCCCTCACCCCCTCACCCCCTCACCCCCTCACTGCGGCCTTCGGCCGACAAACAGGACAGAATCCTGCGTTTGTTCGGGACTATTTTCAGCGGCGGATTAACCCACATCTGCTGCTCAGGTGAATGTTTGCTGGACGGTGTATTTTCTCAAAGGCATCATTTATCTGTCTCACTGAGGTATCCCTCCTCTCCTCCCCCTCCTCTCCTCCCCCTCCTCTCCTCCCCCTCCTCACCCCCCCTCCTGTCCTCCTCTCTGTCTAACAGAGAATAATCAATAGTCATTTCACCCTCAGGTCTCTTTCCTGCCTACAGGGGCAAAACAGGTGACCGCACCGGGGGCAAAGAGGAGACAAGAGGAGGTAATGAGAGCAGAGGAGAGGAGATGAGACAGCCAGAGAGGAGGAGGAGGAGGAGGGGGGGGGGAGGAGGAGGAGGAGGAGGGGGGGGGGAGGAGGAGGAGGAGGAGGAGGAGAGTTATGGCTATTTCATATGAAGAAAAAAACTGAAAAATAAACTAAGAAAACACACACGCACATCAATAAGCATAATGTAATGTAACACACACACACACAAAGGCTGGTGTCAAACACATGGGGCAAACAAGTAGTTTGAGGAGAGAGAGAAAGAGCGAGAGCAGAAGATCATCATCATGCTACAACACCTGTCCTGGCAACTAGACACACACACACACACACACACACACACACACACACACACACACACACACACAAATTAATTTCTAAATAATTCCTCTTGGGGTTGAAGCAACAATATGAGCAGCTGGCTAATCTACATGTTACTGCACCTGGTTCAACTGCTGGACACACACACACACACACACACACACACACACACGCGCACACACACACACACAGAGTTTGTATTTGTATGTTGATTGATCATCTTTCTAATCTTGATGAACGTCTTTAAAGTATTTTACGTGGAAATCTTCTGAACTGTTGACTTTGACTGTTCGGACTCTCAGATTTCTTTTCTTTGTGTGTAAATAAAAACTTCACCCGTCTGCTCTTTAACAGCAGGACGGAGGAACGAGTCTGTCCTCCGTCACAGCGGTCGGCACCACTGAATCAGTTTACCGCTGCGACGGAGGATTCGGCTGCAGACACAGAGTTCAGCTGCGGTGAGGGACGTCTTTATGTCGCAGCGTCGTTTCACAGAACAAAGACACGACTGTGAACATCTGCTGACAAACTTTTTCATAAAAAAACTGAAGCATCTGTAACAAAATAATATCACAGAATTATTGACTGTTTGACTGATAATTGATTTCCTGATTAGTGAAACAAGAACCTGCCCTCCACCTCCAGAATGACCTTTTCTTTGGAAGCTGATTTGACCTGTTGGACCAATCAGAAGCATCCTGTAACTCTCCGTCGATAATGTCACCAGAACTGATTTAAGGACTGAATTCTTCCACAGTCCCACTGAACTGAGTGATAAATGACATCAGACTGAAAACCAGGTGCCCACATGCTGCTGAACTCAACCCTCAGCAAAGAACATCCAGGTACGAGACGCGACCAGACGTCCAGAACAATCCATGACAACTTCCTGTTCAGTTATAGACGAGAACAAAAGCTCCACCTGTTTCACCAGGACAACGACGTACAGGAGATCAAACAACACGTTCTGAACAATGGACGTCCCCCCGTCCCTACCAAGCCATTAACCTCACTACCTGAACCAGGGCAAGCTGCAGAGGATGGAGGGGTCACAGGTGAGGAAGAAGGAAAGAGGGCAGATAGAGAGAAGAGATGGAGGGATGGAGGGGAGGGTGTGGGGAGTCAGAGATGGACAGAATGGAGAAAAAAGGGCTAAAAGAATGAGGATGAGGGACGTGTCCCAATCAGCAGATTCAATGCTTCATTGCACGTTTCTTTACGTTCAAACTTCTTTAGTTTCAGTTGTTAATCTTCTGTTGGGACCACGCTGTGGTTCAGCTCTGGTTAGGTTTAGGAAAAAAAAACACCTGGTTCAGGTTGGAAAAACCGTCACGTTTTGGCTCCAAATACCCGCTTTAGTCGTCACAAACAGGGCTGGAACTAAAACTAAAACTTCAAACTGCTGCCTGTCAGCCTTCACGCTGAGCAGTCACAGCGCCTCCATCGCCTCGTCCTGATGAGAAACACGGTAATCACCGATAATCTGAGCTACGTCACTTCGACAGCTACTGCAGAAACGTTGATACGATACATAAAAGGACAAATTTAACGTATCTGTGGTTCGCAGAAACGTGTGATGCTGACTTTTCACTGAGAAAGAGAAGAGAAATATACCAAAGAGGGAAAGAGTAATATAGATAGAGATAGAGAGGGAAGTGTGTGTGTGTGTGTGTGTGTGTGTGTGTGTGTGTGTGTGTGTGTGTGTTTAACCAATCTAAGGTGTAGTATAATTGAAGTGTGTGTTTTCAAGGACAGGTAGATATTGGTCCTGAGGTGGGAAGCTGCAGAGTCAGCAGGTTTGAGCTGATTACATCCTCTGTCTACAGGAGGAGAGGGGAGAAAAGAGGAGAGGAGAAGAAACAATGAGAGGAGGAGAGAGGAGAGGAGTAATATACAGGGACGGAAAGGAGAGATGAGAATAATAGAAAAGAGGAGAGGTGAGGTGAGGAGGTGAGGACCTGGAGGAGGAGAGAGGAGAGGAGTGTCTGATTGGAAAGTGACACTGCATCAATGTTCGCTCTGACAGCAGAAGTGTTTCCATTAAAGTCACAACCTTTGTGATATTTTCCTGATGTAAATGTGTTCCAGGGCAAAATCACAAGTTTGAAAGAGTGAAAGTGAAACTGGAACTTTCAGGTTCTGCTCGAGGAGGCAGGACTGGAATTAAAGCAATAACCAGCAACGTTTATGAGCTCGCCGAGGCCTTTAAAACACGAAGCTTCAGACAGCTGGAGGCTTTTTTATCATCATCATCTTCATCATCATCATCAGTGCAAAGTCGCTCCTGACAAACAGCCCAGAAGAAAAAAGGGAAAGAACGCTGCTGCTTCATAAACAGGCAAAAAGCAGCTTTTGAAAACGTCACTAACAACATGTTTGTGCTTCTTTCCGGGCCTGAAAAACGCTTCGGCCGTGCGCCATCATTTACATTTTCATACATTTCTCCATCTGGGACAAAACCAGAGTCTGTGTCAGAGCAGCGTGCAGAAATTTACACATTGTTATTTGGTAACGACACAAACCGCCGCCGCCGCAGAGCCTCAATCGCCGGCCGGAGACGTTTTCTATGCATTTTCTTCCCAAAGACAAATGTAAATTCAGTTTGAAAAGGAAAGCAATTTTCACTCAGACGTAAACTACGCACACATCAGCCCACTGCTTCCTCTCCTCCCTCTGATAACCGTGTTTACATGCATGTCTGGACAAAACCAATCTGGTGAAATCACAGAGGGAAGAAACACCGAAACTCCCCGTTTGAAACAAAACTTAAAGCGTCAGGCTGGTTTTATTCGTCTGGAGCTGTTTCCTAACAACACGTCAGGATCTGGCCGAGCTCGAACGCTCCACAAAAACCACCAAACCGCCGAGCAGCTG
Organism: Chaetodon auriga; assembly: GCF_051107435.1. Classification (NCBI taxonomy): domain Eukaryota; kingdom Metazoa; phylum Chordata; class Actinopteri; order Chaetodontiformes; family Chaetodontidae; genus Chaetodon; species Chaetodon auriga. Next base: position 1,416,114 of record NC_135087.1, read on the forward strand.
CCAAGCCCTCAGACCAGCCTCTCTCTCTCCGCTTCTGTCTGTCTCTCGCTCATCAGAATGGCCTAATGGGACATTTTATTGTGTTATGTTGCCCCTGGGGAGGACGGGGGAGGGACGGAGGGAGGGGGTGTTTGGGAGACAAAGCCAACTTTGTGCTTTGTGGTTTTTCTGTTGTTTCTGAAAGTTCGCCAACACTACCACCACCACAGGCTTCCTTTCGCTCCCACTTTTACTTTCTCAGTCTCCTGCTCCAGCCAGCCTCTTCATCTGTCCTCCTCTTCCTCTCAGTCTCTCTGTTTCCCCTTTTATCAAGCAGAGGACAGATTCTAACAGTAGACAAAGTCAGGCGGCTGCATTCAACTCTGGAAAATTTGGACTTTTGTGCTTTTTTCTAAAAAGGCTTTAGAAAAAAAGCCTTTAAAAATGTGTCAAAGTCTGAATTTGTTAGTGTTTTTTTGGACAAAGGACTCGTCATTGAGTCACAGATCGCTCCGCTGGACTTCATTTTTATGCCTTAAAGAGAAATAAAATGTACAAAACATAAAAAGAACAAAGCTCTGAAAGTGGCCTTCAAAGATAGGTTTTTTCCAAGACAGTAAAAAAGTGAAAAAATTACCATTTTAACCTCCCAAAGTGCTCAAATAACTTTCCAAAAATATTCAGTTCACAATCAAATAAAACTACGGTCTAATAATTCTGATATACTGGAACTAATTTAATTTCCTCAACATCTGAATATCCTGATCAACACATATCCTACAACTTTCCATCAGAACTGAATATAAAATCTACATATTTTAAGTATAAATTATAACAAAACAAATAGAACTGGAAAAAAAAATGCTGTCATTTTTTAATTGGCACAAAACTGAGTGATTCTTTGGGTTCTGTCTGTCCTTCACATAAATTATTGATGATCAATAAAATGTGCGTCTGCAGATTCTTCCACTGAGCTACTTACTCTTAAATGTTGGCTTTTTTAAATGCAGTCTGGAGTAAAGATGCAACCAGCCTTTGAATATCTCTCACACACACACACACACACACACACACACTGCGACACGCACAGGCAGGTGTTCCCACCCGCCTGCCGCCTCTTGGACAGCTAACCAAGCACTCCTGCGGGCTTTAAGAGGCTCTTATCCAGCCTGTGGGTGAGTTTGATTCATCCTAACAGTCGTCTACAGGCGAGAGCCAATCAGGTCAGTGGGTGACTGCATCATCATCATCATCATCATCATCATCATCATCATCACCTCTCCCTCTATTTTTGTTCTTTGCTTGTTTTCTGCTGCTCTCTTTGTCTCTTCTTCATCCATCCTGTTTGCTCCTCTTCCTCGCTGAACCTGATCTCTTAATAATTTGAAGGATAATTCATGTCATTCTTTGTAGTTCCTGTATGACCACATGGATGCAAACAGAACAGTTTATTTTTTTTATATATATATTTCTGTATTTTTCTATTCTAACATTATTACTTCTGATGATTTTTTGGTACATTTTCCGCCTCTTTAAATACTGTAATGAGAATTTGTTGCTTTATACTCATGAAAATATTGGGATTAAGCCCCTTAACATACGTGGGTTGTTTGTGAAATGACAGATATTCCTGTTTACTTGCTGTGTGCAGTCAGATTAATGAGATTAATGACTGAATGCTTCCTCCTCTTTACAGTCAGTTACTCTGACTGATGGAGGATTTCCTCCATGTCATCGTTCGCTTTGAAGGACCAAACTTCTGTTTCCACGAGTTTTAGATTTTAGGACATTTGGCTTCGCCTGATTCCATTTAGGAACCACTTAGGAAGTCACAAGCTGACACGAGCTCAGATGTTGGTTCACGCCTCACAAAGGTTTAGTGGAAAATGAGCTTTAAGTGAAAATCAACATGAAGTGTTTTAAAGGCAGAACAGCTTCCTTATGGAGGACTGAGCGAAGCTCTCCTGCAGGGACAAACATCCCCTCACTGGTGTTTTTCATTATGTTCCTACACTCAGTCATTCTGTTTTTTTACATTAGTGATCTGTCTGCCTCCTCCTACAGTACGTCCTCCAGATTTAGTGACCTTGTCCTCGTCCTCTAGTGAAGCGTTTTCTGACCTTTGGTCACCGTCAGCACAACGACTTAAACAGCTTAAAATCAGTGTTTTTTACATGAGGTTTGGTTGAGGCACAAACTCTTTCGTGTTGCAGTCAGATGTTTGGGTGACTCACTCCTCCACCCTGACCTCCTCCCAGCCTGGACTTTCTCGCTGTATAACAGCGGCCACTGGAGGGCGCTGTCACTTGGACGCGTCAGTTCGAGAGACTTGCTGAAACATCTGCTGCTGTTTTCTCTTCACAAAAAATCTAAAGATTTTATATCTCTCCACCCTTTGACTTTCCACTCGTCATACATTCCCTCCTTCCTTTCTCTTCCACCTCCTCTCCTCCTCCCTGGTTTTCTCTCGCTTACTGGCTCCCAGTCTCTCTCCCTCGTCCGGTCCTCCTCTCTCCATCATCTCTCCATCATCTTCCTCTCCAGCCGCTGTAGTGTACTGATAGTGGGAGCACTTGTGCAGTCGGCTATGAAGTCTGTCCTCCTCCTCCTCCTCCTCCTCCTCCTCCTCCTCCTCCTCTTCCTTCTAGCCCGACTCTCTCTCTCTCTCTCTCTCTCTCTCTCTCTATACCTGGAAATTAATTTGGTCTCCTCCAGATGCCTATCGTCGCTGAAATGCCCCCAGAAATAGATCCACAAACAGCAGCTCAGCCAAAACGCCGTCGCTGCCTGACAGCCTTTAGCAGACATACACACACTCTGCTGGATGGAGGGGGAGGGGAGCAGATGGAGAGATGGACGGATGGATGGATGCAGGCGAGGAGCGGATTTAGGGTTGGAGGGAGGAGAAGACGGATGGATGAAGAGAGAAATTAATAGATGGATCACCTACAGAATTTGTCCACTTTACTGCCTAAACAAAGCCTCGGCTTTCAGATTGATTTCTCACCTTCCAGGCAGACACTGGTTTCTCTTCATGTCTATGAAAAGCAGCTCGCAGAGGCAAGAAACCTGCTGCAGAGAGATAATTCATCACAATAAAAGGCTTAATCACCTTTTTTTACATCAACACTGGGGCATCATCATGTGATGGAGCTGTTTGGAAGGCTCCTCCTGACGGTGTGTTCAAGGACACGTCTGAGATTTGAGAGCTGGCTGCTGGAAAACAGATTTTTTTGAGATATTGTCTTCTGCAGAAACATAAAAGCATTGGATTTAAAAAAAACAAAAAACAAAAAACGTCACAGAGCAGATTGGGGTGAACGTTCGGGTTTATCAAACCATCTGACTTTGACACTCAGTTCTGCTGCCAACAGTAAATATTAGTTTCCGTTAAGCAGGCTGATATTTCCTGAATCTTAAAGCGAGACCGGGTAACCGTCTCTGACTGCAGAACAGAAGCATATTGATTCCAAAGATCCTCTCGAGTGAGTCGCTTTATTGCTTTGCCTGGGAGCGAGTGGAACGGGACCTCGAGCAGGAGGCGCGTCCTCGTGAGGTGTTTACTTCTTTTAATTCTGTGATAACGTCCGAAAGGTTTATCAGTGACGTGTTAAAATACAGTGTGACAGCAGCACAGCTGGACAGGACACATGAACTGACTCAGGCTTTTAGTGCCAGTAAAGCTGTAACTGGTTTCATTTCAGTGTTTTTTAATTAAACCGTAATTTTAAGAGAACAATTAATTCTATCTTCTTTGAAAAGATTCAGTCTGGTTTTAATCCTGCAGTTTTCTGCCTTAATTGAGGGAAACGTATGGAAACAGACACAAAGCAGGTCTGTTGATGATAAGCTGATAAAACCCATCAGGACCTGAAGCAGGAAAAACCTGGTTCACCTTGTGACATGCTGAAAACTGAGATGGTTCAATGTTTTTGGTAACAGGGTTTAAATTCAATCATCCATCTGGAGGCCAGAGCGAAAACATGAAATTAAAAAACACAAACTTTTAACTGACTGAACTGTTTGACCTCTGATTTAAAGGCCGATGGCAGTTTTCGCCTCCCTCATTGAGGCCTTACAGGCTCGGGAGGCTTTTGTTTTCCTCGTCTCTTTCAGAGAGACGGCGAGCTGTAAGAATCACCAGATTCCCTCAGAGAAATTTCAGTTTCAGCCTCGGCAGGTGAGCAGGAGGTGAGAGGTGAGCAGGTGATCTCAGATAATAAGTCTCACACTCGACAGCATGAATTCCACTTCCTCCCGTCAGGTCGGAGCTTCCTGCCTGCTCCGTTCAGGACAAATTAAAGGATGAAACCTCTTTGTAGGAGAATCAGTGAAGGCTGGACAGCAGCGAAGCGTAATTTCAGCTCCATACATTTGACCTGTGACCCTCCGCCTGCTCTCTGCTCTTTAACAGCACACGTATGCAAATCGCCGGCTGTTAATCTGCTGCTCAGCGCTGACCTGATACCTCCGACTGCACTCATAGTCTGCTGTATATTGCACTCATCTACATGTGGTAATAAACTGTGAACGCCTCTTTCTCACAGTTGTTCACTCGCTGAACGTGTAAAATATAAAAAACAGGAAAATGATCATAACTCTAGTTTTTCAGGCTGAACAGTTAACAGATAATCTGGTTGAAAACATCATCATGATGCAGCCGAGTCCTGAAAGTCGAGTCTGAGAGAAGACTGGCACGAGAGGCCGAGACCAAAACCTAAAACATGCATCATTTTCTAAAGGTGTGATCAGACGGCGCTGGAAAAAAAAAATAAAAAATCCTTCAAAATACAGAAAACTGCTGCCCAGATGTTAATAAGAATATTCTCCTTTAAAATATGTGACACAGTAAAAGAAGCAAAAATCAAATAGAAAATAATCAAACTGGGTTCAAAACAATCAGCTGTTCTACTATTGGATGACAACAAAGTGTGTGTGTGTGTGTGTGTGTGTGTGTGTGTGTGTGTGTGTGTGTGTGTGTGTAAATAAAAGTAAATTTATATTTTGTTCACTTTTAATTACAATTTGCTTGAAATCATGAATTTGAACAATCTAAATCTGCGTGTGTTGACACAGTGAGTTGGTATCAGCGCGCTCGTTACTGGCTGAGCTGATGAATGAAGCAGTGATGGTTTGAACTGACAGCAAACATTCAGAGTTTCTGCTTCTGTCTAAAAACTCACTGAAGAATTCGGATTTTAACGCAGCTTCTGGTCATAAATGTGATTCCACGGCTGAGAGTGAGAGCTTGAACCGATATGACTTTAAAATCCTCAGCAACAAAACAAACAACCTCGTCGCTGCAGTTTTCCTGCCAACCATCACCTCAGTCTAACTTTTCACAGGTGGATTTTCAGAATCAGCTCTGTCGGCCCAGCGTGTGTGCACAGACGAGGACTCTGACTTTAACACTTCCTCCTGACTGCACTGTATCAGAGGACGGCTGAGAAACAAAGACGGTACGAGAGCGCGCACGGCTGAAGTGGTCATCCGCCATCTTGGCTGGACAGCCTTTCAGGGACATTTCTGCGTCCTCGAACAAACGATTTCTCCTGCTGCTCAGGTGAAAATGTGATGGCCTGCATTTTGTAAATCTGGTTAATATTTAAGATTTGAACCTGAACCACGAGCTGCTTCTTTCAAATGGATTAAGGTGTTATAAGTATGGAAGAAACAAATAGAAATGGTACTGGTCCCGTTGATGCAGACGGGCCTGGGTCACACCTGCTTACAGTCACACTTTAGCCACTTCATGCTAACACGACTCAGACGGACCAGCACACACACACACACACACACACACACACACACACACACACACACACACACACACACACACTGGCAAACACGCAGCATGAAAAAACTTCATATTTCAGTTTCCAGAGTGTTATCCAAAGCGAGCGTCCTCCTCTTTGTCAGAGCAGGTGTGGTGTTGTTAAACAGGAGGACGTCTGACTGAAATAAAAGCAGCGGCACGACGAGCCGACGAGGGCCAGACGAGCAGAGAGACGACCTCAGCGAGCTGGAACAAAACCACCCGCTGCACCTTCTTCTTCATAACAACAGATGTTAGTGTGGAGGTTACAGAGAGGGAGAGAGAGCCGTCACCCCTCATCCACATGAGGAGCGTCACCCGTTCACGCAGGAGTCACATCCCTTCATACAAAAACAAACAAGCGCCCTGAGACGCTGTCACGCCGCCTGGTTTCTCATTACGTCCAAAGACAGAACGACGGTGGAACCCTGAGAGTCCACACAAATGTCCCAAAGGGAAGAGATGCAGAAAGTCACTGAACAAGAGGAAGAAACATGAAGCTGGATCATGTTTCCACCACTAAACATGCAACACAGAGCAGAATTAAAGTCTGTAATCTGTAAATCAACAGGTAACACAAACATGTAATTCTGTCCAGAAAGTCTGAGCACAAAAGAACAGAGCTGAAACATAATTACACCAAATGAACAATGTGGCAGCTGCTGGAGCACGTCTAATAGAAGAAGAGAACAGAAGCATGTTTACGTCCATCATCACCACCAGCTGAAAGAAATTCAAGCTCCTGCCAAGAAAAGCGTGTCTGATACGTCAGATAGAAGCGTTTGAAACAGCAGGTACAGGTGTAATAAGTCAGCCTGAATTCAAATGACTTCCACCGAGTCCAGCAGCAAACGCTGACTCTGATCACCTGCCTGCTCCCAGTCAACAGGTGAAACAAACGTTTACTCCTCCAGAGCACAACGCCAGCAGGTCACACGTTTGAATAACGCAGGATGAAGAAGAACACGTTCTGTCACTGCTCATCATCTCTTAATCAGCCAGGGAAAAAAAGACCAACACTCATCCAGGAAGTGACGGTCAGCACGTCTTTAGCTCGAGAACAGAATCACGTCTTTAGCTCGAGAACAGAATCACGTCTTTAGCTCGAGAACAGAATCGAGCCTTTTCAAAACTGCACTTAAAAAATAAAGTTCCTGTTTTAAATGTTTCTGAAAGTGATACGACGTTTACTGAGTGACTGAAATAAGACTGAACGTCTTCATCAACAGGTGACAAAAAGGAAGCGATCCTCTCCACAACAACATGAGCCACACTGGAACAGAACGGAACAGAACAGAACAAAACAGAATGGAACAGAACAGAACAGAACAGAACAGAACAGAACAGAACCAAACAGAACAGGACAGAACAGAACAGAACAGAACCAAACAGAACAGAACAGAACAGCTATAAATCCACTGGTTGATCAGGAGTGAGCAGAAAACATGTTTACATACAAAAACACAGTTATTCATATTTCCACCTTAATTCCACCTTAATAATCAGAGCCAGCTTTAAGGTCACGTCCAGGTGTGCTGGGTTTGACCTGCACAGGTAAATCCATGCACGTCCCTCCACATTAAAACTTCCTGTTAATTCCCCTGACACACACACACACACACACACACACACACACACACACACACAGACGTTGGTCATCGATGGATGCACATGTTTTCCTCGACGCTCACACACCTTGCTTGCTTGGAGCATCAACACACTGCATGGCTTCCTAACCTGCACGCGCACACGTGCACGCACAGGTACACTCAGTTACATACATGCAGGAAAGGCGAGCCCACGCCAGGCAGAGACAGTCCTCTGTTTCCCCGAGCAGGCAGCCAACCGACCTGTTACCCAGCCACCAGCCTCTCCGGCTGTCACACACACACACACACACACACACACACACAGGCGCGCACGCACGCGGGCACGCACACCTCGACTCTCCTCTGGAAAGGGTAACAGCGTTCCTCCTGACACCTCCAGGCTCAGAATAAAACGCAAAGCGACGCGGAACAGCCGGTAAGCCGCCGGGCTGCCGCTTCGTTCCAGCCCGCCTGTGTGCCGCTGTAAACATGCAGTGAGGGAGGAGGAGTGTGTGCAGGAACAAAAATCCAAGCCCCGTTACCGTTCTCTCCGCGTCGGATCCTGCTGGATGCTCGGCTTGGTGGGCGCCATCTTCCTGCAACAATTATGTGATTTCTTACTTTCTGTTCTTTCCCCTTTTTTCTCTCCTCAGGTTTATTTGGACGCGGAGCCGCGGCGTTGCGCTGCGCCCTGACAGCAATGCGTCATGGTCGGTGTGTTAAGACAAAGCCATGTCCGTGTGTGTGAACGTGTGAGTGTGTGTGTGCGTGTGTGAGCGTGCGTGCGTGCTGTGCCGTGCGTGCGTCTCGTGCTTGTCTCTCTCCTCCGCCGCCGCCGCCGCTCAGGAGCGTGGAAACAACGGGCGGTGGAGGCGAAGGCGAGGACCGGGCTGCAGCAGCAGAGGCATGCCGAGCGGAGTGAGGGGAACCCGGGGTGGATGCCTCTCAGATCCCGCTGTCTCTCCCCTCTCTTGCTCTCTGTCTCTCTCCACACACGCACAGCTTCGGTTTGGCACTACAGAAGAATTTCCTGCATGCGCTCCGGAGAAAAAAAGCCAAACAGGCGCGTCAAATCTTTACATTCTCGCCGCCGCTGCAGCGCCTATATCCCCGTTAAAATCCCCGCGGCGGAGCGTCGCCGGGCGGTCACAGTCTCTGGCTTTTCGGAGCATTTTTCCCTCCTCTGGCTGCTGACAGGAATAAAAAGGACACCACACATCTCCGGTATTTTCTCCAGCCCCGGCGCAACAACGCCACTCAGTTGCAGTTGGAGTCAGTTTGTGTGTGTGTGTGTGTGTGTGTGTGTGTGTGTGTGTGTGTGTGTGTGTTTATTTTTTATTTAATTCCCCCTCTCTTCCTGTATTACAGGTTGCACCGCGGGGCTATTATCCAATTTTTAACCATCACCAAAAAGCAGCACCCAGCGTGCGCGGGGGGTTATGGGTGATTTATTTGGATGGTTGCCCTGTAAATCAGATGTGTGCACCTCCACACATCCCCTCCTCTCCACCCTCCTCCTTCAGTGTCATAATAAACACATCACAGCAAATGTCTCACTTCACCTCATGAACTAACTTTTTGTGCCGCTGTATTATTTTCTGCATATCTGAGGAGCCTCTGTCGTGTTTTGGTGTTTGCGGCCGCACGAGGAGACGCTCCAGTTTGTTCTCAGGCTCTAAATTTGAACACAAATCCTCCTATCATCTGTAAAAATCACATTATCCTGCTCATTTTATGTTTTAGGCCACTAAACTATGTTCTCCTCCAGGCTTTGATGTTTGCACGTCAGCGATGGCTCATTATCCTCCAGCAGAAACTACCGCCTGCTTCTTCTTTCTATCTTTTTTCTCAACGTTCATTTAAATTCCTTCTTTTTTTAATGTATAATTCATTGTAACCTAATCGGTGTGCTGTGTGATTAACCCCCGGGCTGCAGCCCTGGAAGCTGAAAAGCCTGCCTCTCTATACCAATGACCTGTCAAGGTCAAAGGCATGCTGGGTATTCTCCACACAAACACGGGGTTACAGGCGGTGCTGTGGTGGAAAATAAAGACTGGAGAGGGGAACCGCGACCTCCAGCCGACGATCATCACGAGCGGAACGCCCGCCGATCAACCGAGTGCCGTTCTGTATTCAGAAAAGGCGTCAACGTGCTTTCGCTTCATTATGTTCGGCAGTTTGACACAGATGATTCGCAGCAGACGGACTCGTTTCACCGCACAAACGCGGCTAAATACTGAATTAAAAAACAAAAGTGAGCTTTCAGTGAACGGATGTTGGTTTTTGCTGCATCTCTGCTTGTAGATTTCTCCATCTGTGTGTGATAGGACGCTCAGTAATATTGAAGAGCAGTGACAGTGGCAGCTTTCTGGTCCTGTGACAGTCCAGAGGCTGAAAGGTCACATGTTTGACCCCCAGCAGCGTCACTGCTGAGCCCTGAGCTGCACTGACGTCACTTTCTGACTCAAATGCTGGATTTTCTGCACCGTAGATGAATTTTGGGGAGAAAAACAAATAAATTCTGAATATGTTTTGTGTTTTTATCAATGCATCGAAGCCGTTTCGTGTGCTTGTGAACGGCGGCGCACGTCTGACTTTATTTTTCTAACCTGGTGACGGTGGAGCAGCTCCTCGCTCGGCTCCTCCTGGACGAGGTTTGGCTGCTCCTTCTCTCTCCATCCCAGCTCTGCTTACTGAGAGCAGTCAAACGGAGGCGACGTGGATAATGGAGCGTAATGTATAAACATATTAGCTCCCAGCTGTTTGTTGGGGGAAACATTATGTATGGAGAGAGGGAAGAGGGGCAGCGAGACGACGGGCCGGTGAGGACGCACGGAGACATTTTTAACAAACGTCCTGTTCGGGTGAAACGAGCCTCTGCGGCTGTTAGAGATGAACACAAATAACCAAATAATCAACGCTCTCCTGGTGGAGTCCAGCAGATCATTTAGGCCTGTTTCAACTGGCTGTTCTCAAACTGGGGTCTGAGGGCTTCAAAGGGTCCTCGGGGAGTTCTGACGGGTCCCGGAAGCCAGATGACGACATGGTTGAATTCCAGCAGGTTTTATGTCAGAAGAAATGAGAGAAGGTGTCAGACGGCGGCTCTAATCCTCGCCTCACACATATGGACTCGAACGTAAGGTTGTGTCCCGTATGGGGGTCTGGGGTCTGTGTGCCCCGAAGCCCTGCTTTGAATAACAATACGGCCCTTCTTCTCCTTCCATTTGTTGCTTTAGAGGGCTGAGACGCTCTCAGTGCACTCGGAGAGGCCCTGGCAGTGATTTATGTCGTGTTTGCTCCCCATAGCTTTTAGACTTTACACACACATAGCTACACTCCATAATGCGGAGAGTTTTTCGGTAATAAGGCGCGAGTGTGTGAGTGTGTGGGGTGTGTTCTGGCCCCCCACAGCTCCAGATGATTAGAAAAAACAACCCTACTGAGCGGCCGGACGGGGAGGCAATCATTTAGATCCAGAGTGGAGGGGAAATAAGGAAATAACAGGGGGATGGATGGAGGGAATTGTCAGAAGAAAACAGGTTGGACTGGAGGAGCCGCAGCTTCATGACCGGCTGGAAAACACTCAACACATTTCTCTTCCTCTGCCGGAATAACTCCATCCTACATGTCCGATAAATTACCGCCTGTGTTTCCACTGAATTAGCAGAACCTCATCCCAGTTTTTCCCCTGAATTACCTGGACTCCCCTCCTCTATTTCCACTAAATCACTGCAGCCTGATTCCTGTGTTTCCCCTCTGTCGCTCCATCCCTGTGTTTTTGCTGAATACACTCCCTGACATACCTCTTTTCACAAACGCTCGAGTGTAAAACTCGCTTTCAAACAGAAAAATAATCCCAAAACAAACTGCGGGGATTGAATTTAATCTTATTGTGAGGCATCAAGTCCTTTTCCTTTCAGGTTTACAGGAAATTAAAAAAAAAAAAAAAGCAGATGATTGAGGAAAAGGCCACATTTTTGTAATAATTACCAGAACACACAGAGCCTCTCTGGTGACGAGAAAACCCTCGTTCAGTTTTACACAATGACACCCGCAGCCAACGGTTATGGACAATTTCTAAAACTTTGATTTAAAATATCAAACGATGGCCGAGCTTCATAAAAATATCTTTAAAAAAATATATCAAACCAAAAAGCGTCCACTGAGTAAAGATGCCCAACTGTGTGTGAACAGAAAGTGTCCCATGCAGAGGATGGATGATGAAACAGACCTCTAGTAGATTTTAAGGGGATAAAATATAGATCTGTCACAGGAGACAAGAATCTCACTGAAATTTCACTTTTAAGCAGCAGAAAAACACTTCAGGAATATTCAAGTATTTTTCTGATTTGCGCACTTTTCTAAATTTCAGATGAAACTCTTTCCCGTCCCGCTCTCTAACGCCACAGGTCGTTTCCTCAGCAGCTCCGGACGTACCTTTGCTGGTAGGCGGTGATTCCCTGCACGCTCTGCGGGGTCCCGTTCGTGGCTCCGGGGACGGGCACCCGACCCACCGGGGGTCCGGTCACCATCCCACCGCCTCCGCCGCCTCCTCCTCCGCCTCCAGCACCGGGTCCGCCGCCTGCCGAAGCCGTCACCTGGACGCTGAAATCCGGGAAGATCCTGATCATGGTCCCCGGCCGTCTCCGATGCGCTCCCGCGTCTAGTTTAACAACCTCGTCCGCTTCTCGTTCTGCCTCCACCGCAGACCGGCCACCGATTATTGGGATCAATAGAGGTATTGATTCAGCAATAGAAGATTAACAACAAGCTTCTTTTTGTTGTTTCTATTCTTCTTTTCTTCTCTAACGTTCGGATGTAACTCTCAGGCAAATCCGGATCATGGTCCCGGTGTCTCCGGTGCGCAAAACAGTCACCAATCAATAGATCAATAGATTTTTGGGATTAGTGAGTGTATGGTGCACGAGCAGAAAAGATCATCAATCTTTTTCTTTCTTCTTTCTTCTTCCTTTTCCTCCTCTCGGGTCTATCCTTCAGAGATAACCTCCGTGCACCCCCGTGCAGCTCCGGATCATGGTCCCGGTGTCTCCGGCGCGCGCGGTCTCCCTCTTCTTTTTCCTCCCACTCAACAGTCAATGGGATCGATGGATCGGTGGATCTAAGAGGGAACTGTTTCACCGACTAAAGACAGACGGACAGCCGTGTCTGTGGTATTGTCTCCCGGTACAGGAGCACCGGACTCTCCTCTCTCACACGGGCACCGCCGCCGGCTCTCCATCCGAGAAAGGCATCCGGTCCCCGGCTCTCCTCCGCCTGGTGTGTGCCGGTGGGTCGGTGGGTGTCTGTGGGAACAGCGGACCTGAAGGAGAGCAGTCAGTCAGTCAGTCGGTCAGTGAGCGCGCGGCTCTCAGCAGCACGAGCTCGGCAATGACATTGGTGTGATACAGTGATACAGCAGCAGTGTGTCGGTATGTCGGCGAGCGCCTGCGTGTGTGTGCGCGTCATGTGCGCGCGCGCGAGCGTGTGTGTGTGTGTTGTCCTCTGCGCTCGAGAGAGAGAGAGAGAGAGAGAGAGAGAGAGAGAGAGAGAGAGAGAGATTGACTGATAGCGCTGTTTGTTCAGCAGGAGGACGTTTCCTCGGGCTTTATGGTGCACATTCACACAGTAGCTGTAAACTGGACTTTTATTTTAAGGCAGCGTCGACAATAAAAAGACAATTTTTATAGAATGTTGCACCTTTTTATTCCTGGCATGTTACAATGTGATTCAGCTCCTAAAAGTCTCCAAACGGACCCAAAATGTTCACTAAATTCGCCAAAACTTCGAGCAGCGCGCAGAGACGAAGAGTTTACCAAAGAACAAACCGTCGAAGTTGAAACCAAAGAAAATGTCTCCAAACTGAAGAGAAAATGTCTCGGACGGACTCTGTCCGTTTCTCCGCGTGCAACGAAGCCAAAAAGCACCTGAAGAGTCTTTTAATGCGGACAGGAAGTGAATGTGGGATTTATTTCACTTTGGAGAGATGGAGACGGAGAAGTGAGGTTCGAAGTCAGAGGAGCTGCGGCCACTGTTTGTGTCAGCGAGTGAGGTGTTTCCTCCGTCAGGTGTGTGTGTGTGTGTGTGTGTGTGTGTGTGTGTGTGTGTGTGTGGAGTCTCTCATCTGATCTCTGAACAGCTGAAGCCGCTCTGCTCTCCTCTCTCCGCTCACTGGAGCTCCGTGTGTGATCAGACTCTGAATACAGTCACAGTCCCAGTCAGCCTCTCTCTCCTGCTGTCTCCTCCCCTTTCTCCCTCCCTCCCTCTCAAAGTCTCTCTCTCCTTCTTGTTTTGTTCATCCATGTTAGATTTTCTGCTGAGTTTAATGAAACCAAACATGATATTTCAATCAACACTTGATGTGAAACTGAGCCACAGTTTCCTTAAAGATGAGGAAGGTCGAGGTGAAGATCATCACAGCTGAACACTGGAATCTGTTCAGCTCCATGTTCACTCTTCAGTCTGGAAACAGCAGCTGAAACACGTTCTGCTGTTCTTTACATCTCGCTCACATCATTTTGATCACGTGCATCGTTTCATCTGCTGATGAAGAAGCACAGCAGACACGGCTTCACCGTGATGGATGAAGAAGCCTGGAAAGTCTTCGTCACTGCTGATGAAGACCCTGTGATGTGTTCAAGAGCTCCAGAACAAGCGAGTTTGTTTTCAAGGTCAAGGATAAACTGTCAAGGTCAGCGTTTACAGGCGGTCCCAACAGGACTCAGACCATCAGCAGTTCTACCACACCTGGACAAACCACCTGTGCTGATGAAGACTCTGTGATGAAGCGGAAAGCTCCGGAACAAGCGAGGACGTGGTTCACTACAGCTGTGATTCAATGAAGTTCAGGCCACTAAAGGTACTTTGTCAGTGGAGAAGTGATGGTGGTATTTTGGAAAAGTCGCTCAGTATTGGTACGTTTCTCAGAGACGTGGGTGAAGCGCAGTGCTGCTTCAGCGCAGACAGAAACATGAGCGACATCGTTCTCCCTCAGTGTCCATTAGCTGCTGAGTGTTTCTCAGAGAACGTCCCCGGCCGTTGACTCGTTGCTTCGGCTCCTCCTGTCGTTTCTGAGTTGTTGTGTCTGGCTGCACCTCCTGAGGAGGCCTCGGAGCTCCGCCACTGAGACACGTTTACAGAACTAAAACTCTAATTTGCATCCTGACATTTTCAGCGCAGGGAATCGAACCCCCAACTCTGGCGGGTTTACTGCTCTCCTCCTCCTTATTGAGCCACCCAGGACACATTTCCAATATTTCATCCTCCTCTGGACCCGCCGAAACCCCTGCTGGACCCCTGCTGGGACTCCGGGCCTCACTTTGAGAGCCCCTAATAACCTACAGTTCTCGTCTGTCCTCTGAAACAAAGCATTGCACTAATAAAACGTCCCAATTGAGCTGATTAAATACCAATAAAAACACACAGCTCACCACTCTGCCAGCCTGCAGTCTAAATTGGATCGCAGCTCTAACCAGCAGCTCCTAATGAAAACCACCGCTGCAGCTCGGCCTCGCTCGCCCGCAGTACAGTGCACCTCGCTCTCCCTCTGCCTCTCTCTGTAATGAAATCAAATGAATTGGACTGGAGGTTTCAGGGGAGACATGCTGGACCCCCTTATAGAATTAGGACTGAACTGTGTGTGTGTGTCTGTTTACACATTGTGGGGACTCGCCTTCCTTATGAGGACCAAATGAACGTCCTCATAACGCACATCAATGAATTTCAGGGTGAAGACTTAATGTAAGATAAGCAGGGCCTGGGTAAGTCTCCAGGAAATGAATGGAAGTCAATGCAACGTCCTCTGAAGTGATGGAAACACATCTGTGTGTGTGTGTGTGTGTGTGTGTGTGTGTGTGTTTACATTACAGGCTGTGTGTACTGACTGTATTAGAGAGCTGTGACCAGGTAAAGTACAGCAGACAGAATCAGGACAGTCAACCTGCTGTTATCCCTCAGGACAACACACACACACACACACACACACACACACACACACACACACACACACACTGAGCTCAGCAGCAAAACAACAAACACTCAGCCTTCACAAACACTTTCTCACACTGTATTTCCTCCTTCTGTTGCGGTGCGTTCAGGTACATTAAGGCTGTGCAATAATCACAGTTATTTTTGATAGAAATGTGTTTGTTGGACCAAATATATTTCTTTTTTCGTGCAGCTGATTGAACATCCTGAATTTTGATCTGTTGTTCAGTGAAAAACATCTCGAGCTTCGAGTCATTGTTCTCAATCTCTAACGTTTCTCTCATGCTGTCTCCATCCAATAAAAGCAAAATGCCACAAAAATAATGTTAATAAATGTGCTGAAATGAAGGTGTTGTGTGGCGTTAGTATTAGCAGAATGATATTTGTTAGATTTATGCAAAGTCAATGAAAAGACACAAACAGATGCAGACAGATGTGGATTCACTGCAGGCGGCGTAAACAGAGACGATGGTCAACATATCTGCTGTACAACTAAAACATCAGAGGAATGTGAAGAACGCTCTTCAACATCTGGAACTAAGGTCAGAAATTTGAAGAAATGTTGAGAATTAAAGTCAAAAATATATTTATTGTTTTGTCTTTTTCAGAAATGTATCAAATGAATCTTTGAACTGGACCACAGAACAGGTGATTTAATGTCACAGCAAATACAGCAAAACCAAGAAATCTGCTCCTCAAATTGGACCTGAACTCACCATCAGGCAGATACACTGTGAAGTCCAGTATCCTCATTCCTCCCCCCCACACACACACAAACACAATCTGTCACCAGTTTTTCTGACTTGCTGTAAAAGACAACAAAAGTCAATAATTCCCCGTCATGTCTCTCTAAATCCGTTCTGGAGGCAGCCTGTCATCTCTGCAGACATGCGTGCCTTTCTATTAAGCCGACCATCAGTCCGTTAAAGATCACATGTCTCTGTTTCCTCATTTGATTTTTCCTCCTCCCTCAGTGACGGACGGCTGATGACAGAGAAATCATCATTTTTATTTTCACAAGATCAGACTCTGAACAAAACCAACGTGCTGAGTTTCAACGAGTGATTGATGAACAAAAAGCCTGTTTGCAAAAGATGACGAGCGTCACCAGCTCTTATTTTTACATTTCAAAGAGGTGACACACACACACACACACACACGCACACACACGCACGCACGCACGCACGCACGCACGCACGCACACACACACACACACACACACACACACACACACACACACACGGGTAAGTAGGCTGTGTGGTTAAGTGGTTTCTTTTTTGTTTGTTTTAATCGTTCACTGTTGATATAAAATCAGGTGTCTGCACAGGGAGTTTTATTTTGAAAACATACCGGATCCTCTACACCGTTCCTGTGTTGGACTTCCTGTCCGGCTCAGCAGACGAACGCGCTCAGTGGATTTTCAGGTTGGACTTCCTCTGCTGGTGAGGGACGTTCGATATGCACGTCGTCTCATTTCATGAACAGTCTGTGGGACCGATGGGAAGCTTTGGCCGGCCGGATGTGGCCCGCGGGCCGGCAGTTGAGGCTCACTGCTGTTTAACAGATTTCCTCACCCAGCGGACGCCTGACATCCACTCTGTGATGTGTTCGTGTGTTCCGGGTAATTAGAACGACGCCTCAGAATAAATGAGTTTTTGAAATATTCTGGTAATGCTGCTTATCGTCGCAGCATTACTGGACAGATATTTGACAGGAACATTGTTAGCTGCCTTCATCAGAACGTTAGCATCATCATCACCATCAGACAGACAGACAGACAGACAGACAGACAGACAGACAGGCCGACTAGGGAGACAGACAGGAAATGACAGCCGCCCACCCTGCCAGATGAAAATGACGGCTAAATCTCTCTCCCCTGTAATCTAACTAATAATGTTCCCCTCTTAATATTTTCCCTCTCCCTGCGTTGATGGATGGGGTCAGGCTGCGATTCCCCAGGCTGAGGTCAAAGGTCAACCCAGAGCCTCGGCTCTCTGCTCTGCTACTGTAATGGGAGCTGAAATATTAGTCCTAAACGCCTGCGGACGCCCGATGCCTCAGCGCAGATGATGAATTAACTGCTCTGAGGAATTACAGATGGAGCATTTTGAAGACAAAGTTTCCACACACACACACACACACACACACACACACACACACACACACACACACACACACACACACACCTTCCTCATCTACACACCTCCATATGCAAATGATTGATAATAGACATCACTGACATCAACTTTATGTCTTCTTTTTTGTCCTTTTCTCTCTCTCTCTCTCTCTCTCACACACACACACACACACTTCTCACGTATGCTAATGATTGATCGTGGTCTACGGTCGACGCCGGCATCATCGTTGCTTTTATTTATTCGGCCCTTCGTGGCGGCTCTTGGCCTCTCGCCATCTCATATCAAATTGTTTTTTAAATGTATTTTGATGACTGATGTGAAAACACAATCAGGCTAAAACTCAATGAATCCACATTAAAACCTCAATCATAATCCCGACGCACACACACACACACACACACACACACACACACACACACACACACAGTCATCTGATCACTTCATGCTGCTGTCAGATCAGAGCATCAGTTGTTGTTTGAGGAGGTTTTCTCAGACAGGTGACTTAAAGGTATTTTTATCGTTTTTAGCACCAAAAAGGCCAAAACCAGCACTGAATGTTTCTCCTAACCACATGTGTGCAGTGAGGCTTTAAAGTAACTTAAAGTGTACTTCTACTCGTTACTCGAGTATATTTTTGATCCAGTAATCTGCTGTTCTTCCATTTCAGTCTCATTCTGAGCTCAGTGTTCAATGAGTTCACTGGCAGGCAGAGAATTGAGGATCAATATTAGCGTTTACGTAGCTCGACGCACATTTGGAGATAAGAAATTAAATAAAGCAAATTAAGCTTCAAGTTGAGCCTGAAATGTCCCAAACAGGCCACCGTACAGAAGATAAACACAGCATGGCCAGCTATATAAATGTATACAGCATGCTAACATGTTAAATGTTAGCTTGTTAGCGCTGTGGCTCACTGTCCATGTGTCCATTTACCCAAAGGTCAAAGTTCGTCGGTGAAATACTTCAGATCCAAGAAACACTTTTCATTTCAGAGCTCAGACATCGAGTCACAGTCTTACCTGCTCACACGAGGACAACCTGCTGCTCCACAGAGATCCACCAATCCTGAAACACACTCCGTCCAACAACAGGCCTGGAAGCTCAGTCTGCGTCTCCTTCAGCCCGAGCTCACGAGGAGAAACCTTCAGAGCGAGCGTCAACAGAGGAGGCGTTCTTTTCAGTCACCTGCAGCTCTGAGGCCAACACACAAACATCCCTTTAGAGGCGGCGGCTCGTCAGTCCACATCCGCCTCGTGTGAAGCGGTGAAATCAGCGTTTTTGGCTGAAAAAATGAAAGAAAAGAGAGAAACATCCTGGTGTTGCTGGTTTCTGCCCTTTCACCTGGTCTCAGTCCACAGGTGAAGATGATTGAAGGCTGGATCAGGTGGTGAGGGCGGAGCTTTGATCGGCCCGTCCAATCACAGCTCAGGGGAAAGAGAGGTGGCTTTTATGAGTAATATGATGGAGTTAAAACACATCGGAGACAATTTTAGATCATTTTATTTCATAATTCATAATGAATGTTTGTAAGACGCTTTCACGTTTCTGTTTTGTCGTTTTGTCGTCATCTGTTTGTGGTTCTCGTATCAGGACACTGCGGCTGAATCTCTTTGGGAGCGCTTCGTCTTTTTGTCAGCTGACTATCATCTGTTGGATGTGGGAGCGTCCTTGAACGCAACACTAAAGGCAGTTTTAGAATTCCCTTTTTGCAGCTGCATTGACGCGACGTTGACGTGAAGGTGACTTTCTCTGTCATCTGGTTTTTATTGACGTGAAAACACAGAGCTGGACGTGATGCTGCATTCAGGTCCCATCAGACTTACTGTAATTACCAGATTCTGACATATTTCTGATTTCAAGCTCAAACACAGAAGTTCCTGAAAACCAAACAAACGGATGTTTCATGTCACTCAAAGTCATTCAAGATAATTAAACCAGAATTTTATGGTTTTAACTCGTCAATGATCAATTTTCTAAACCTCACACAACCAGCTCTGCAGTCTCCACGAAGGCAACACGAAGTTAGTGAAGCAGGTGATTTTATGTGACTCCATGTTGGAGCTGCAGCAGGTTTAAGGTGTTGGCAGGTTAACAAACTAAAAGCTTCCCACAAACCTGATGTTGAGTCAAGAATTAGGACTCCCAGACAGAACAGGTGTCGTTATAATGAGGTTTCCTCGTAAAAACAGAGTCTGTTAACAGGCAGGTAACCAGGAAACAGAAGCTCGAAGGATTGAAGGCACACAGGAACAGTCCAGAAACAAGGTGGCAGAATGGAGGAAGCTGGTGACAGGAGAGGTGATGAGGAAGAGGAGAGGGAAACAGAAGGTGGAGGAAAGGGATGAAGATGCTGTGATTAGAAACTGAAAGAAGGAAATCAGCTGATGGGCTGCAGGGACGTAGAGTCTGCAGCACGGAGTCAGACGTTCAGGTCTGTCCTGGTTCTGGAGACTGGGACTGGATCCTGGCTGCTCCAGTCAGACCAGGCGGTGCGTTTGAGGCCGACAGTAAGACTAAGCTCTTTCCGGTGTGCACCAGAACTCCCTGAACGTCTCACCTGCAGCAGAAGTCTCTGTTCATCTGCAGCGCGTGGCAGCGTCGATGGATCACTCTGATTGTTTAGAACAAACCCTTGATGACTCCAGCGTATTATACACACCCCCTAATGTAGCATCAGCTTATAAGTGAATCTGTTTCCAATCTATCCTTCCATTTTCTCCTCTCGTCCCCAGACTAAAGTACATTATGGTGCAGCTGATGATGAAGGGATGGTTCTGCTCATCAGGGAGAAGAGGAGAGGAAAATGAAGGAGGGATTGCAGAGGCTTTCTGCAGCGCCACAAGAAGATCATTACAGCGCCGAGAGCGGCTTGAGAAGGTGCTTTACTGTGTGTGTGTGTGTGTGTGTGTGTGTGTGTGTTTGAACACACACGTCTCATTTTCATTCAACGGCGATGCAAATGCTTTAAAACACATCCCATCCTGCAGCATTCTAATAACAAATACTTTCAAATCGAACTGTGGTGATTGCATCCTGTGTTGAAGAGTCACACAGGTTTCCTCACCTGTCTCACCTCACCTGAGCACACGAGGACCGGACTCTGTGTGTGTGTGTGTGTGTGTGTGTGTGTGTGTGTGTGTGTGTGTGTGTGTGTGTGTGTGGACTCCTGATGAACCGGAGATCTCCTGCAGACAGCAGCTTGGAGTCGCCCTCTTTGACCAGGTTGATGCACATCTTTTGTATTTTCGCACATCGAACGTTTGTTGTGTCTTCAGTCATGTTGCTCGTTTCATCCTCTTCATTTAAACTCAGCTCTTCATTTTGATCATGATGCACCACATCATTGACTCGTAGGTGAAAACTTGCAAATAAACCTGATTCTGAAGCCTGATTATTTCTGGAAAACCGAAAAGAAGACCCCTCAGAACACAGGAGGCACAAACCACGTGGCAGAAATAAAACAATAAAACCTTAAAAGATCCTGTTAAACGAGCACATTTGATGCTAATACTTTTGCAGCAGAGCATCATTTCATCACGCTGACACTTTGAACCTTTCAGTCTGACTTTGTGAACTTTTGAGGATTAAATCTGAGCTGTGTGAATCTGGAAAAGGTCAAATTATGTTGATGCTGTGGATCCCTGATCTGGATGTTCTACCACCGGACGAGCAAACACTTCTTCTTCTTCTTCTTTGACTATTTTACACAACGAACAATATCAAATGTTATCAAGCACATAAGTAGAAAATCTCGATCCTCAGTGAATTAGTAATGAGTGCATGTCTTCAGACCAGTGCAGCTCACAGAGGGACAGACTGGAGCTGCACTGGTTCTGCTGGGTGAATCCCAAAGCTGCAGCCGAAGCTTTCAGAATATTTCGAAAGCAGATTCATCAGCACACAGATTAATTCAAAGCATAAGTTCAGAGAGGAGTCCGGCGGTTTCCCGTTGGTCCTCGTTATGTCACGAGGGCGGCGGTTTGTTGTGCTTGGTGTAAAGTGGAGGAGGACCCCCCACCTGTCCTCGGAGCGCAGAGGAGCAGATTCATTCAAGCTGTGGACGATGAAAGTTTTGACATTTAAAGCCTTTAACTAATCAGTCGTCTGCGTTTTATCCTTTTCCTCCGACTTCACAGTGAGAGAGGAGATAATTTGAGCGCTCTGTCTGTTTGATGTCCGGTAATCACATGTGATCTTTTCAACAGGGAGCCGGCCGTCTTGTTAATTTGACCGTCGGTGCGCGGCCGGACCCCCCCGCCCTCCCCCCACCGGCCCGCTGCCTGAAGAGTAATTGCGGAGCCACCATGCTTCGATGCGCTCGACCTTTACGACCTTAAAAGCCATTTCCATTTTTCTGACCACAAAAAAAGAACATATCTTGTTAATTGCAAAAAGGCAAATATTCTCCTCCTCTGCTCTCCCCTCTCCTTCCTCCTCATTTGATTTCCCTTTGAAGGCAAAACGCTGAAAAGCATTTCCATTTTCATTCATCAACGCTTATCAGTCATCTGAAGGCCCCTTCAGCCACAATCAGCATCACGGCTCCAACCGAGAGGGACGCAACAATGAGAAACTATCAACAATCGCAAGAAGCAATTTGCTTTAATGTGGAGTGTTTTGTTGCAGCTAACCGCCATTTTTTTAATCCTCTGACAGCTTCGCTCTGATCGTCCCTGAAAGACAGAAGGAAGTGTCACGACACGGCGTTACGAGCGAGTTCGGCACAGGGCTGAGACACGCAGAGGACAGACCAGAGCTGCCGGAGGACAGACCAGAGCTGCCGGGGACAGACCAGAGCTGCCGGGGGACAGACCAGAGCTGCCGGAGGACAGACCAGAGCTGCCGGGGGACCGCTGAGCCAGGCAGGAGATGAACCGAGGATCTGCTCGGCGTCAGACACACGAGGAGAGGAGAGGTCACGTGAGCGTGAGGAGGACCTTTAGTTTGGACAGTTCTGTTAAATTTCCACTGCATTAAACTCTGATGATGAACTTTTGGCCAACATGGACACGAAGTCCTGAGGACGCTTTGGATGAATCAGATCTGTCTCCATGACAGCTGAAGACCACGTGACGCGGTGCAGAAATCCACAGGAAAGCTTGTGAGCGGACCTTGAGTTGGGACTAGTTTGTCAGACTGTTACTTTGAAGGCCAACGCTGAACTTTGCTGCTGTGTAACAAAGAGACGTGTCACTAAAGGGACAGGAGACATACATACCATAATAAGTCCAGTTTTCTGGAGACTCGGCTGTCGTGGAAACCGTCCATTCCTCCGTTCTGTTCCACGGAGGCTGATCACTCTCGTCTCTGCTCCTCCTCTGAGGCTGTTTTCACTGTGTTTCTGAGCTAGAGGACAGCAGAGGTGGACCACCGGGACTCTGACCTTTACTCCACACAACAGCTTCAGATCCACCGGGCAGGTTTCCACCAACTGTCTGGATCCTGGTGGGCGCGTCGCTTTGGCCACTTCAGCGGCTCATTGTTCAAAATGATCAGTGGTCATCCATCAGGCGGAGGCGGTGGAGCGTCCGCAGGCTGGTCCTGGTGGTCTGGTTGGAGGTATGCTTTAGTCCCCGTCCCGGCCTCACGCCTGTCCTCCAGCCTGCAGCCGTCACACACCAGCAGGGTGGAGAATTAGTCTTGTTATCTCCAATAATTGAGGGTCAGTACGTCAATAACAATAATTTTGAGCCCAGTAAGAATATTTTCCACAAACGGCAGCGACGTAAACACGTCCGTGCTTGATTTGAGACTTTCCATCACCAAACCAGCAGCATCAGACCGAGTTCAGCTCTAAAGAATGTTATCAAGGACAGTCTCTGCAATCAGGGCCAAATTGATTTGCAGTGTGTCGGGGAGAGCTGCACGCGGGCCTCTGCATTCAGCCCAGGTAAAAACCACATCACAGCTACTCCTCCGCCCGTCCTCCTCATCATCCCTCCATCTTCTCCGTGTCACCCGCGGCACTCTCCGCTTTCACGGACTGACCTCCCTCTGATGAAGTAAACATTATTTAACGTCGTGTAATATGGAAGCGTGTGTTTATCGTCCGATCCAATCACCTGCTTCAGCTTTCAATTGTGTTTCATCTCCTCGGCATTAACGCTGCGTCTGAAGGCGGGAAAACTGATTAAGGGCAGAAAGCAAACCTTTGGAAGATCAGAAAATGTTAATGATGCATTTGTGATGATAGAGTTCCTGACACACGTCCGCTGCCTCCTGATGGCAGCTTTGATTTCAGTGTTTTTATCCGCAGCTCGCGTCCAAAACTTGAGATTAACACTTGTCAACCTGTCGGATGCAGGAAGAACTTCAACGTGTCAGGACGCGTCGTCGAGTTAACGATGACTTTGGAGGTGTTTTTTCAAACTGACACCTTCAGCTCTCCATCAAAACATTCAGACGGACAGTCGAGCCCCGCGGCCCATGCAGCCCCTCTGGTGGTGGGTGTGGGGGGGGGGTCTCACTCCGTGGAATTGCCCACGTTTGGTTGGTGGATTTCTGGACTCCTTGAAACATGACATACGGTGGCAGACTGAGGGTTTCATGTCTCTCATGTCTGATTCATGTTTCTTATTGTTGTCGTTTTGTGTAATTTTAATGTCTCATCTGGTAGAAACTTTGCACCTTGTAGTGATTTTCTATGATATTGTTTGTTTTCTCAGCACAATAAATAAGATGAACAAAAAACTGTGTTGAAATTTTATTTTTTCCAATAAATTAAGTTTATTTGTCAACAGTTGGTTTTACATTGTAGTTCGCAGGAACCATGCAGTCAAGCTCTTTATGGCCGATACTAATAATAAAGATATTCCACATCACAGGTCACATACAGAGTTAAATAAACACAAACACCAAGCATCCCTCCCTGCATTTTACACCTTCACATATATACACAAGCTCAACTTGAACGCGTTTTGTTTCTCATTTTGTTTCGTTGCGTGTTTTCATCACCTAACTGGAAAAGCAGTGGTTCTAATTAACAAAAAAAGGTAGAAGTAGTAACAGTAGAGCAAGGCACACAATTATATTTTAAAGATCTTAACCCCTATTTTGTCCTACACACACCTCTCAACACCGATCCCCAACCCCAGCGTCACTGCTAATCATCGCTCAGGAAGTAAAAAAAGGAAAGAATACATGGTACAGTAGTGGTGTACATACATACAGCAGAGTTAACAACAACACACGTCCCCATCAACAGTCATCAAACCGGAACACCTACACAACAACACCGGTTCAGCTTTCGCCAACTTTGGTCGTGTTGCATAGATAAAACATCGTCGTTTTTTATATTAGTTTTTATTTTTGGGATCTGGTGCAGCTCTCAGTCTGCAGGGAGGACACACGTTGACTTCAGATTTAACCTGATGGCGTGAAGAATATTTCTATCTGAGCTCAGCGGCTTCTTCCACCGCTCTGTAGCAGCAGGCACATCCGATAATTCACCACCAGATCTCACCGGTTTGTGGAATCAATCAGGATCAAATGATGTCGAAAAAGCCTCTGAGACCAATTTCAGGGTGATCCAACCTTCAAAGGTGAGGAGGTGAGGAGGAGGAACATGCCAGCGAATGAGCCGCGGTGCAGAGGCTTCAGCACAGCGAATCACCGCTCCCTGACTCTGGAGAAAGCCAACGGTGCGTTCAGGTACTTCTCATCAACAGGCCGGCTGAAACGTCTGAGTGTACCACCAAGAAGTTTGTGTGTGAGCGAGCGGTCACCGTTAGCCTACAGAGCGGTAAAATTTAGAGCTTAGCGCTGACTGCACCGACTGCACCGACCGGACCGACCGGACCGACCGGACCGACCGGGAACACTGTGGAAAATCTCTTGTTGTTCCACATCAGGCTGCACTTCCTCTGCACGAGCCTTTGGAAGGCGATGACGCTGCTGAGCCGACAGAAGGCGAACAGGTGAAACCCTCTGCCCTCCCACCAGTGACACCTACAGAGGAGTCAGCGCAAACTAAACGTGTGTTCAGGTGATCGTCAGAGTTCACCACGAGACGTCGCACAGAAGACTTCAAGGTGCAAGAGCAGACGACAGAAAACTGTCAAAGTCAAGATTCAGCATCAACCTGAAAGTTATCGAATCCTCAAATCCAAAAACCTGACAGCGAACAACGAAGACTTGACTCTCTGTGGGTCTGGTCGAACATTCAGTCGACATTCAGCTCGTGATCGAACGCCACCATCGAGGTGGAAAACTCAGTCTGCTGGAGAAGAAACCAACGTTTCCTACAACTTGGTCGACTGTGCGCTCGCATTTTTACACTTCAGACGGTAAAATCAGCTTGAACACATGACACTGAAGTCTCCAGTGAAGTATTTATACAATATTTAAATTCCATCATGATAAAGGAACGAAGGTTTCAACAGGCGAAACGGAGGACGTCCAATCAGAAGGAAGACGTCGTGTGGTCTGCTCAGTCAGTAATTCCTTCACAGCGACACGGCGTCCTCGTCACATGATCGATTAGGAGTTTAAGGAAACTGCTGCCGTCGTCTTGATTTGGCATTTTTAGGTTCAACCATCAGACTCGACTCAGTGAAAGAGACACGAACGACTGAATGGAAGCGTAGCAGCGAGTGTTCAGACAAAACCCTTCACGTTGCTTTTCAGTCCCGATAATACAGCTGAAGTTCAGAAGTTTTACATTTTCTAATTACAGTTTAATATAACTTATTGATCTCTTTGTGTCTTGCAAAGATTTCTATTTGATCACAATAAAGTTAACGTCATTTTCAGCTTTAACGAACACGAACTCAGCCTGGACGATCTCTGACGTCTCTCAACAAAAACATGAGATTTCTTCCTGTCGGTCAGGTGAAATGTTTCATGTCAGCTGGAACTAATCCAGTTACTCGTTCAGATGATGGAGGCTCTGAGGCCGTCTGGTTAGTTTATCTACTGCCAATCAGGCTGCAGCGAGGTGCTGATACGACGGGATGACCAGTTTCTACCACAGAGACGAGCGACAGAGACAGATTCTGAATCCCGACGCCATCGACAGACACAGGAGCTAACATGCTAACTGTGCTAGGACCAGTGCAGCACACAGAGTGAACAGTGCTTCTGTAACAGGGTGTTCAAACCTGTGATCCAGCTGATCCCAGCTCAGTTCAACACCATCCACAGCGAAGAGCTCCTGGTGTTTGTCCTGCTTGACTTACTGCACTGGCACAGGTCATGTTCCCATGATGCACCAAAAACATGCTTAAAAATCAATTAAAAACTCAATTAATGGCTAATTAATGAAGCTGATTGTGGGTTTCCTTCACTTAGATGGAAAAGGGCATTTTGTTAGAGTTTATTTTTTCCTGTTTAGCTTTAAAACATCCTGAAAGTGTTGGATCAATAACTCAGTATTTTCAGTATCACATTTAATGGCTGTTGGACGTTTTCGTCTTAACTCTTAACTACGACAGAAAACTACATATTCTCCACAGACGAACCCTAAAATCTGCTCCATCATCACGGAGAAGCTTGAAATCTGATGGAAAGTTTAAATCAGCTGGAAGGTGACCCTGAAACCGCTGGATGAGTTTTCAGTCCAGTTTCTTAACGATGCGTTCAGGTACGGCCGTGAGATTTGGGAGATTGTGGAGGTGAGAGCCTCCAGGAGCAGAGAGGAGGCAGCCGGAAAGATGAAGCCAAGGAGAGAGATCAGCTCAGCGGGGAGGAGATGGAGAGAGCTCCCTTACAGCTGGATCCTGGAGGTTCCTGCTCCCAACACAGGTAGACTCTGGATGGGAGGATGGGGGGGGGGGGGGGGGGGGAGAGAGAGAGAGAGAGAGAGAGAGAGAGAGAGAGACACATAAATGGAACACAGCCATCGTTAAAGTCTGGTGAAATGATCAAAACAGTCCAAACGTAGATTAATCCGCTGCTGAAAGTAGTTCCCAACAACAGCGAGCAGCTGTTTTTGAAATTTCTGAGCCTTTTTTACTTTTTAAAATTGAACTATATAATTATGAGACATGTGTTCAGATGTGATATATCGTTTGATTAAACTTCATATCTTTTAAAAATGAGACTTTTCATGCTGTTTAAGCATGTTTTCTGTTTTCTTCTGCAGCATCCTGTGAATTCATTCTGCTCAACAGTCTGTGTGGTTTAAACAATCGAGCTCTGTTCATCCTGATTTTATGTTCATATTTTCAGCTCGACTCAACAAATGAAGCTGTTTTATTCTTAATTTGATGAGTTTCAGTTTTATCCAGTTTAACGCATTTTAAATTATTCTCCTGTGTTTCTGTTCAGCTTTTCTATGAAACTTTCTAAACATGAGTCAGAGATGAACCCTGCACACACACACACACACACACACACACACACATACACACACACACACACACACACTCTTCAGTGTGTTTTGCTGCAGACCCTCTGCTGTCTGGGTCACAGAGCACTTCATGAGACGCATTCACGATTGCTTTAATTGCACCTGTGTCTGTGTGTACAGTGTGTGTGTGTGTGTGTGTGTGTGTGTGTGTGCGAGTGTGTCTGTGCAGGTGTGTGTTCGCATGTGTGTGTGTGAGAACAGGTGGGATAGACTGGGGCACGCCATGGGGGTCAGGACCAGCTGTATGCATCACCAATATGATGTGTGTGTGTGTGTGTGTGTGTGTGTGTGTGTGTGTGTGTGTGTGTGTGTGTGTGTGTGTCCTTTGTCGTGGGCTTACATGCGCTGTGTGAGCACACTGAGCTTGATTTTGAGTTCATATGTGTGTATTTCTTTGCTTGTAAGTGTGTATGTGGGTTTGTCCTCTGGTGTGTGTGTGTGAGTATGTGTGTGTGTGTGTGTGTGTGTGTGTGTGTGTGTGTGTGTGTGTGTGTGTGAACAACATGTCTGTCTCACCTGCAGCTGTTGGGCTGTCAGAGTTTCTACCTGGACTCTCATGCCCTGCCCTCAGGGGTGTGTGTGTGTGTGTGTGTGTGTGTGTTTGGAGTATGGGGGCAGTAGGTTTTGCTGAGCCCTGGAGGCACCCATAGGGCGGCCACATCTCTCTCACACACACACACACACACACACACACACACACACACACACACACACACACACACACACACACACACAGGCTGTCAGTGATGGCCTTTGTTCGTGTTCTGCAGCTTCCTGGTTTGATTTGAGTTTAAAAATAGAAAACATGATGAAAACCAAAGGAAATTCGCTGCTCGTGTGCACCTGGATCACTTCTGAAACCCCATAATAATTCATTCTGATCGAGACGGTTCGTTTTATTTCACCGAAACATTTAAAGATCCATCAGCGTTCAGGCCGAAAAGCCAACGATGATCAAAGCGTCAGAATGTGTCAGATGCTGATGACATCACAGCGCACAGCCAGCTGTCAGCGACGCGTTTGTGACACAGACTGACCTGAAAACAGCTCAGAGTCAGTAGATTTAATGTTTGGGAAAGAAGTGGAACGCTCCAAAAACACCTGTTTGAACATTCCACAGGTGAACAGGCTGATCGGTAACAGGTGAGAGGATCGTGATTGGGTGTGAAAGGGGCGTCCTGGAAAAGCTCAGTCGATCACAGAGGATGGAGCGAGTTCACCACTTTGTGAACACATGAAGGATGAAGGAGATGAACACATGAAGCTGCTGTCAGTGAACAGTTTGATTATTGATGATCGATTCTGGTTTATTGATGTTTTAGAGTCGTATGTAACAGGTTTCCCTTCGATCAGATTTTCAGTTTTATTTGTTCTTATTAATGACGTTCATTGAAAATGTGGTGACAGCTTTCGTTCTGACGTCTGGCTCTCTGTGATTGGTTTGGCAGGCCGTGACATCACTGCATGAACTCCAATAACTAAACTAAAAGCCTGCAGTGATGGATGAGTGTGTGTGTGTGTGTGTGTGTGTGTGTGTGTGTGTTAACTCACTCTGACTGTCCTCGCTGAGGCTTGGCTCCGCCCTGATCTGTTGGCGTGATGGACAGCTGATCGAGAGCTCACCTGAGAGGGAGAGGAAATACATAAAGGAGAAGAAGAGACGAACGCAGCAGAAAGGAAAAGATAGAGAGAGGAAAAGGTTGAAAAGAGGAAAAGAAACAAAAGAGACAAAGTGTTTCATCACATGAAGGCAAACACACGATCCAGCTGAGAACGAGGGAACAATGTTCCACTTTATTCTTTTCTTTTCATCAGTGAGAGAGAGGGAGGAGAGAGGGAGGAGAGAGGAGGCGACGGATGGCGAGGGAGCGACTAAAGGAGAGAGACAAACAAGAGAGGGAGGAAGAATAAATCAAAACGGCATTATCGGGCTGAAACGTTGTTTGTCTTTGTTTTCTAATCGGCTTGTTCTTTCTTTGAGCCCAAACTGATGAAAAGTTGCAAATTAAAACAACGAGCATCAGGCCGAAAACAATTCTCTCCCCCTCTCCACCCCGCGCTCTTAATTGGTTCACAACTAATCGCTTTGTAAAGACTTGTGTAGCTATTATCCCTCCCCATACATCTACCGCCGCTACCAGGCCGCGCACACGCAAACACAGACACACATATGCAGATGAAGTCACGCTTACATGCACGCATACATGCAACTGCACCGTCTCTGCATTTCCTTTGTCTGATGCCAGTTTAATGAATTTATAAGCTAATGAGGAAACTGTGATGCATCAGGACGAACTGCTGCTGCAGGTTCACAAAATGAGCCCAGAGAGATGAAAAGCTTTGAGGTGACTGTGGTGGAATAAAGGTAATAAACCCTGATGTCTCACTACAGGCCTTAATTAAGTCACATTAGGTCACAATAGAGAGAAAAAAGAGCCAATTACGTCACAGAACCACAAAAACTTCTAGAGAACACAATATATAACCGTATGTTCGGTGTTTGCGACGCTGATTTTCAGAGCATGACACAGCAAAATTTAACAACCTCACTAAAACCGTGTCGCTGACCACTGGAGGGCTAGCTGGTGAGCGACTGCGGTAAGCTAACACGCTAGCTAGCCAGTAACATGGCAACATAAGCCTATAAGCTTGGCAAGGCTCGCCGCTTACCACCAGTCAGCTAGCTAACTAGCTAACTTGCTGACCCAGCTGCTAGTCAGCAGAATGGTTCATTTTGAACAGAACTTTATTGCGATGGGACGTCGTGAACACGGCAGCATGTAGGAGCCACTCGTACCATCTACTAGATAATCCGGAAAGCCGGAGGAATTAATCTGATCGACCGCCTGAAAATGAGTGAGTGTGACTTTGTTTGATGGTGCAGTAAAAGTCTTATTTATTGGACTCTGAATAGCACAAAGGACACGTCGTCCACATTAACATGCACCGCGTGAGAGACGACGACGGGCCACTCTGCACTAGATCAGGAATGAAGCTCTTCAGCTGAGCCCTGCTCCTCTTTCAGGGAGTAAAAGTTGATAAACAGAGGAGGCAGCAAGGTTGCAGAGATGGTAAAAAATGCCAAAATTCATTTGCATAAGGAAATAGAAAACTTAAAAAGAGCACAAACACGCTAATTCAGCGATGAAATGAATTGAATGATCACTGCGGGATGAGGAAAGCTCTTAGCTGATGAATCCTAATGAAATCTGACTGATAGTAATTATGCTGATGTTGTTCTGTGGACCTTAACCTTTTAACTGAAAAACTGAGAAGTCTGCAAATCCCCCTTCCATTAACACCTGAGGGAGGCGAGAGGGACGAGGCAGAGGAGGAGGGAGGAAGAGGCAGAGAGGGAAAAAGGAGAAGGAGAAAGGGAAAAAGTGGAGAGAGGGAAAGGTTAGAGGATGGGAGGAGGAGAACAAATGATGAGGAGAGGAAGAGGACAGTTGAGGAGAAGAGGAAGAGAAGGAGGAAGGAGGAACAGGAAAAGAGGAGTGGAGAGGAAAGTTGGGAGAAAGAAAATTAAGACAGACAAGAGGAGGAAAGAAGCATGAGAAAGGAGGAGGAGAAGAACGGTAGGGAGGAGAGGTGAGGGAGTGGAGGAGTAGAGGAAGATGAGGAAGAAGAGGACACAGAGAAAAGGTGAGGAAGAGGAAGTGAGAGTAGGAAAAAGAATAGGAGGAGGAGGAGGAGGAGGAGGAGGAGGAGGAGGAGGAGAGGGGAGGTTACACATATCAGAACCTCTCACGTCCGTCTGGCCTTAGAAATGGAAATGAGAGAAATGCACCCCGGCCTCATTACATTCATACCCACTGAGGGGCTCGGACTAATACCTGGAGTAGAGATGTGAGGAGCAGTATCACGGCCTGTATAATGTCCTGAGATTGCAGATCAGGCTAATACCTGGAACACTAACCTGCTTCTCTGCCGCTGTCTTTGCTTCCTGCTGTGAGCCGCTCCGCCCTCTCCTCCCCTTCTCCTCCTGCTTCACCCGCCGAGTATCCACCTCTCCTCGCCTCTTCCCCTCCTCCCTATCTGCCTCTCTCATCGGCGAGCAGTTAATTTTGGGATTAATACGCGTGGCGGTGGCGGCTGGCTCTTTTGAGGGATTTGTAGCGGAGCTGCAGACACTTATCTTGGTCATTACGGCGCCCATATTGGATTCAAGCGTTTTAGTATCTGCCAAACATTCGGCTGCGGAGGAGTCTATCGGGGCGACACGCGCCCGGGGATTAAGATAAGGAGGCCCCTCATTACGACTCCTCTCCTCCTGCGGCGCACTGACACTCGCAGCGGCCGCGACTTCTCCTCCAGCGACATCACAGAGGAGGTACGGGTCCTCACCTCGCTTCTCTTTCTCTGCGCCAGAGGACACGGGAGGAGGAGAGGAAAGGTTGTCATCTTCAGGTTTGGAGCCGGGCCCCTGGAGAGAGGCGGAGGCGCTGTTTGATGGCGAGGAGGAGGATGAGCTGCGACAAGGCTCCAGGAAAGGAGAGAAGGAGCTCGGTGCGTCCTCTGTGGGACTGGAACCTTGAACATACAGGTGATCCCGGTTTCTATCCAACACACACTCCTTTGAGGGAGACAGGTAGCTCAGACTATCACCTGGTTTGGAACCAGGAGAGTAAGCTAGGCTGTTCAGTTCATAGCCAGAGTCCAGATCCTCCTTCAGCATGAACTGCTGGGGTTTCTTGGTGAGCACCATGCTGTAGCAGAGAGGAGGGCCCAGATACACCTCCTCCGTGCAGGCTGCAAACAGGGTCTCCTCATCCCTGATGTCTGGGCTCGGGGGGAGGGATAGCGAGGGGCTCGTCAGCCGCTCGGCGTGGCGACCATTCGCAGCCCCGTCAGTCTGATCCTCAGCGGCCTTCAAATCCAGAGCGCAGACGGCGTTCTTGGACTGAAGGCTGGGCTCGGGGCTCGGGCTGCCGAGGCCTTGTGTCGGCGTGACGTACGACGGGAGGCTGTAGGGCACCGGGGTGGAGCTCTTCTCCTCGGAGCACTGACTGACCTCACCGCAGTCGCTGTCATGGGAGGAGAGAGACAGGTAGGAGTAGAAGTCTCCCTTACGAAGGTGGAGGGGCCGGTGGGAGTGTTCGAGGACCTGAAGGAAGAGGGAGGAGAGAGTCTGTAAAGGTGTTTTTTCTGGTTGTTTTTGTTGCAGTTTTTATTTTGACCCACGAGACGAACTCCAGACTCAGATTCAGGACCACGAAAGAAATCAGGTCTGATGATTTCACAGTTTTATCCAACATCTGTTCTGTTTCATGTGATTTATAGTTTGATTTTATGATTTTTTTTTTGCTTTGGATACGCAATTTTTACACTTTGGATGATATACATTTAAATATTCTTACGTAAATCTAACAATCACCAAACCATCAAAGAAAGCAGCAAGTGTTCGTTTGCATATTAAACGTCTATTTATATTTTACACTTTAACAAGAGGAGAAAAGTTTTCTGCCTGATTTCTTTTTTCTTCTCAGAAATAAAATGAAGATTGAAAGCTGATTAGCTTTTAGATTACTTCACTTCCAAAAGATACTGAAGAAATTAGTCATTACATCCTAAAAGTTATGATCTGTGATGCGATTTATTGAATTACTCCAACTCAGTGAACAAATTAACTAAGATAACTTTTGCTACTTTTGGATTAATTTGTCCTCAAAACGTTCAGAATATGAGGTCAAACAGGACTTCAAATATCGCAAAAATATTAAAATAACTATTTATTTATTACCAACATCTGCAGCTCCACCAAACTGCTGCTTTAATTTCTGTTTAATTAGGTTTTGGCGTCACTGAGTCCAGAGCAGGCTGGCTGTTGTCATTGTGTACCTTGTCTCTGATCTGCGTCAGTGCTGCAGGACCCTGGTCTGGGACGGACCCGCTGGTCTCGGTCTGGTTCGGTTCTTCGGGCTGATTCTCTTTGCTCCTCAGTGCCAGTGAGGTCATGTCAATGATCTCCATCACAAAGTCATGCACGTTCTCTTTCTTGCCCTCCTCGACGCTGCATGGATGGAGGGAGGAGGGGGAGGGGAGGTGGCTGCAGCAGGAGGAGTGAGAATTGTGTCTTTTTTTGGGAGGCAGGGACGACTGTTTGTCTCTAACCTCCCTCTTTGTCTCCTCCGTCACAAACGATGAGAATTTGAACTTCTCCTGAATGGTGATGGCCTTCCGTCCTCCGGCTGCCAGCCTGCCGTTTTGCAAGGCATCGTGGGATCTGCAGTCCTCGATGGGCGAGAGGGAAGGAGGCGAGGGGAGGGAGGAGCTGTGACAGGGCAACTCCCCTCTCAGCTGTCCGACTAAAGAGGAAGCACGTTTGGACAGGAAGGGGAGGAGCTCGCAGGAGGGTGAAGCAGGAAGCTGCTTCGTTGGGTTTGATTCCGTTTTCACGATCAGGTCACTGACATCCTGAACGGACTCCCCCGTTTTGGCGAACAGGTAAGACTCCCTCAGTGACTCTCCTTTCTTTGTGAACACGCTCGACTCCTCTCGAAGGAGTTCGTCATCCTCGTCTTTCCCCTTTAAACAGCTCTGGTCCACGTTTCCGTTCTCCACGTCGTCTACAAACTGGCTGATGTAGCTCCTTGTTGCGTTCCTCCGGTTCTCCTCGTCTTCCTCCTGTTCTTTACGACCTCTTTTGGTTTTGTTGTTGTCACTGTTGGTGTTGGTTTCCATTAATTTCGCAGCTGTGCGGTTCAGGAAGCAGTGCTGGTCGTTGTTCTGAGAGGAGGAGGTGAAGGTGGAGGAGAGGTTAGTCCCACACTGCAGCTCGTCCCGGAGGCCTGCCTCTGTTTTAGAGGAGGAGGAAGACGAGGTGCGAGGAGATCGGATCCAAGTCTGCAGCTCCCTCTTCATGTACTCCAGCCCCAGGACGTAAGAGCCCTCCATCTCCTCTTCATCATCATCCTCATCGTCCTCGTTACCAGAGGAGCCGCCGCTCAACCTGTCCTCCTCTTCATCTTCTCCGTCTCGAACACCGAGCTCCTCCTCAGTGAGCGTGAGCGTGGAGGAAGACAGAAGGTCGCTGTCGTCCTCGTCTTCATCTGTGCACGCTGACGTACAAGAGACGTTTACAACCAGGCTCAAACTCGCTGCGTCCGTTTCGTCCATCCCTTGTCCTCCCCGGCTGTTTCCATGGCGATGTTTCCTACAAGAGCTCGAGTTGGCGTTGTCTGCCGTGGAGGGATCCAGGAAGAGGTGCCGTTGATTTCTGAGCACAGCGAAATCTTCGGAGCCCAGAGACGAGTCCTCGGTGCTACTCAGCTCCGTTAACGACGCTGTTGCCGAGCTCTCGTTAATCAGGGATGGCGGTCCTTTACGTGAGGAGCCTGGAATCCCGGAAAGGGGGGCGTGTCGACCTCCAAGAGAAGGTGAGGCAGGGAGTCTGCCCCGCTGCGGGGAGCTGCTCCGAAGCGTCATGTCGGAAACACTGCGGGTCATCTTTCCTGCCAGAGGACTCTGGATGTTCTCCAGGCGTTTCAGGAGATCAAGAGTTCTTCGGCTCAGCTCCCCAGAGGACGGTTCTCCTTGTGCACTTTCATTGTTCTTCTGCTCTCCTGGTTCAGCTCCATCCACCTCTCTGCTCTGCCCCAGGTCCAGCTCCCCCAGGCTGGCCAGGCTGCCTCCGGTATCCCCATCGGTGCTACGACATGGGACCAGGCAGCTCTCCAGGGAGGCGCTACGATGCAGCAGGTCTTTGGAGGGAAATAACTCCACACCCAGAGCCAGAATGGACTCCAGTGAGGAGCTCTGAGATAAAACGGGATTCGATGCCTGGCGGCTGAGAGCAGGAGGAGTCTCCAGACCGCTTAAATCAGCTTTGAACTCCATTATGTCACTGCGGGACATAAGGGGCTTGGAGGAGTCTACATCAAGTCCTCCCACCTCAAAGTCAGAGTCGGAGTCAGCGGGAGTCAGGATTCCACGTCCATTGATGAGGATCTCAACCGCCTCCCCTCCTCCCCTCCTGTGCCTCCTCTTTTTCTCCTCCTCTCTGTTCCTTCTGCTTTCACCTCTGACGTCAGCCCTCCTCCATCCTTTCTCCTTCATATTCTCCTCTGTCTTGGCCCGTCTGTGGTTGCACCTGGTGACGTTACCTTTGTGCAGGGCCAAATGACCCCCGTCTACAGTTTCAAATTTCCTCTGCTCCTTCTCCTCCTCTTCCTGCTGATCCTCTTCCTCTCCCTGGATTTCAGAGTTTGCTGTTGTCTCCGTGTCTCCTGTATCACTTACGATGCCGCTCTCGCTCTCTGACCGTCGACTGCTAGCCGATTGGCCGCTTCCTCTGCCGCCCTCCCTCTCGCTCTCCTCATCCCGGTAGCCAACAATTCTATCTCCTCCTCGGCCTTTTGGCATCAACCCTCCCAGGAGGTCTGGGAGGGATTCGATGGAGGAGAATGAGGAGTCCTTACTCAAGCTCTTCAGCAGGAGGTGCTGTTTGTGTTTTCCTGATTTGGTTTTGTGCAGTGAGGAGGAAGTGTGAGGAAACTGAGGTTGTCTGTACAGTTCGACGGTGTGGAGGCTGTACACCTGGTAGATGTTATTGTTGTTAGCTGGAAGAGTTTGGGACATGACACTGGGCTGAGCTTCTGATGTGGATCCACCCCTCATACCGGACATCATCTCAGGACAAGGATGGGCTGACACATCGGTTTGCATCCTTTCGGGTTGATTCCCATTGGACAGAAGACTGTCCGAAGGCATATTCGATTCTGTGGGCAGGTTGTGCGTAAGGTCGGGCTCTGGTACTTCTTGTGGCTCTGGTTCTGTGATTGTCATATCGGTTTCATCCCACTCCCAGGAGTCATCTGGCGGCAGTGCCACTGGACCAGCTGGGACTGGGCTGATCTGATGGAGGTCTACTAGACCTGGTTCCAGAAAGTTCCCAGGAACCTGCAGACAAGAAGAAAGACAAAGGTCCAGTAAGAATGAAGATGAATCCTGCTAGCTCAGCTGCTAAAGCACAAACCATGAAACCACGACAGTTTCCAGTATTTATGCTAAGCTATGCTAACTGCCTGCTGGCTCCAGCTCTGCCCTTAAAACACACAGGTATCGATATGCATCTTGTCATCTCACTCAGAATGAAAAAGAATGAGCATATTTCTGAAAACTGGTCCTGAGTGTCACACTATCTTTAAGAGGATGGAGAACGTTCTATTCATTAGTATAGATCCTCAGATATGACACCGGAAACACTGCTGGTGTGTGATGGACGTGTACAAAATGGAATCAATGAAAAAAGCATTAACAGAATTCAGCCACAACTTTATTCTTTGAGATTAAATCATGAATTCACTGCTGAAAACTTCAGTAATTATTCAGTCTAAAGCATCTATGTTTCAACAAATTCCTCAAAGCATGTGTCATTTTCCTGATCCTGTTGGAGCAACGTGTCTCATTATGTCTACTTTCATGTTAATGACCATAATCTTTAGGACTTAATGACCTTTTCCTCCTGCAGAAAGCCTAACGGGAGGCCAGACGGTCCGTTCAGCTGAAGCTGAAGTGAGTTGTTGTTGAAGTTGGATAGTTTTCTATTATCATTTAAAGTGCCTGAAATGTTTTATTTCGTGCTATCAAACACTCTGGGAGTACAGGTGATGTTTCTTTCAGATGTTGTGTTTCCTGTTTTGGTACCAAACTCTTTAAAAGGACGTGTCGAAAACGCCGCGTCCTTCCTGAGAGCGCCGCGTCGACTCAGGCCTCCGTCTGAAAGAGACACGCCGACAGCCGACTCTGACAAAACACGTTCTGTGATCATTTAAAAAAGAGTAAAATCAGCCCACCCCAAAGCAATTGCTCATAAATCTCAACACAAATTATTCCGCTATGGAACAAAGCGATGAATTATTCAAAAACGACTTCTGAGAGAAAGAGCACGAAGCTGAAAACCCCAAAGTAAATACGTAATCAAAAGCCTTCAGAAAGCTCGGCTGTCTAAAAATATGCTTAGACACAGGAATTCTTCCCTTCCACAGACATAATTATACAAATTGCTCCGCGTCTCGTTAACAAGAGAGGGGGGTAATTCGTATTAGCCATTCATAGCCTATTAATCTAATAAACTAGTTGGCTCTGTGTGTGTGTGTGAGCGTGTGTGTGTGTGTGTGTGTGTGTGTGGATATGGGTCTGTGTAATGAATTTCTATTAGATTTGTGTTTATTCCCCTTGTGCTGATAAGGGAGATGGGGGTAATGACTGAACTGGGTTTTGCCACTGCAGACGTATTCAAAAACAGATTCAGCGCTCAGGGCAGAGGCTATCAATCAGCCTTATCCAATCAAATCAAGTATTTGATGACCCACGAAAACCTTGTATATAATTTATATCTGTAATTTATCTCATTTCTTTAATTTCTTAACAGTTTATAGCTGGATTTCAGGTATTTTAGGACCCCAGACAGAGCAGGGAGGTGACTTCTGGTGTCTGATGGCCGCAGGGGTTTCAAAAACACATTTTTAGAGCAGAAAATAACTCTGAAGAGTTTTTGGTTCTCTGCCAACGAGGCAGAGCTGGCAAGCTGGCAAATACACCAGTCAAACAGTGGTGATAATTTCCCATCCATATTCCAGCAACGGGCCAAAAGTGTTGGTCCAGATGTTCCTGAAGCTGACTGGAAACACAGTTTGTGCAGGTTTTAGTGGCCTCGAGGGCTCAATGTGACCATCCTGTAGACCAAAACAAGCAGTTTCACCTGATGTCCAGGTACTAGTTTCACACACCTGGTTCTGAAATAAAGTCAGATGCTTAAAGGTTTTTGAAACATGATGACTGTGGAGGATTTTCAGGATGTTCAGGTTCAACCAAAACCTCAACAACAACAAACTCTGCTCAGACTGAACCTGAAGCAAATGCAGAGACTGACTGTACATGAGGTCAGCGGAAAGATGTGAACAGATTGCTGCAGGTGGTGCTCTGACGCTAACACCAACAATAATCCACCTGTACTTAATGAACCTACAGCAGCAGGGAAACACAGAAACTGGAGGAAGACAACTGAAGGAGCTTTCTGGTGAGCTGCTCTGGAATCAGTCCGGCTGCAGACTGTTTATGAGCTACCTGCAGCTGAAATCTGACAGCTAGCTCACTTCCCAAATGAGGACAGACCGCAAACCACTTCAGCTCTAAAGACATTCAAATAAGACAGAAAATGTTCGTTCGCATTCGGTCCAAACCTTCAGACTGCTGCACTCACACAGACACAAGTGCATTCAGAGTTGATGGAAAGACTTCAGCGGATACCAACAGATGCAAGTTCACTCTGCGCAAATGAAGGCAAACACACGTCAAGGTGAGTTTAAAATGCTTCAACTTCAGCCCAAAAATCAGCTTCATAAACATGCAGAGACCAGAGGAAAAAGAAGGGAGGCTGAGGGGAAATGACAACGAGTGACTGCTGACGTCAACCGGAGGACAAGCTCTCAGCACGCACTGCCAATACTAATGTTGCTAGCATGCTACAGCTAACATCAGTCAGTACAAAGGCTGAGACTAAGAGCTAAAAGCAGTGGGAGGCCGGACTTTGCAATCGACAAGTGATGATTTATTTGTTCTTCCAGCCTGAAGCCTCGGTCGAGGACAGATGGAAGGTTCATCCTCTGGGAACCAGGAGTGGGTTCAGCGAGTTCCCGTCAGGATTTGAATGGCGGCCACGTTAAAATAAACTGTTCCTTACTGTGACTTCGTTTCCACCT
Organism: Chaetodon auriga; assembly: GCF_051107435.1. Lineage (NCBI taxonomy): Eukaryota > Metazoa > Chordata > Actinopteri > Chaetodontiformes > Chaetodontidae > Chaetodon > Chaetodon auriga. The sequence continues at coordinate 1,455,671 of NC_135087.1, forward strand.
CGGTCTGTTCACCGCAGTTGCTGACGGTGTTTGTGTGTTTGTGTGCATGCCACAGACCCGTGCAGTGTTTTTTGGGGGTGAAAACGGAAAACTTTTTCCCATTAGCTCTGGTTTGACTGCTCCCATTTGTTAGCATAGCATCTGCTGGAAGGCCCAAGGAGAGCGGAGCTATCTAGCAGCGTCTGGGTGATTATTCATGTGGCTGCGCTCCTGCAGGAGCTGCTGCTGCTGCTGGAGTCTCTGCTGGCTCTCTGCTGTACCAGTTGTCAAAGAGCTGAGGGAGCCCGGCGTCACCGGTCTGATTCAAAATGAATAGAAGCGCACAGATAAATCACCTCTCCATGCTGAGTGGAGGAGCAGACAGGCTGCTTTGAATGTAATTGCAAACGGTGAATGAAAACCTCCATATGTTGCTCTTAACTCCGCTCTGAAATATATTTCATAATCGCGAGGAAAGTGTTATAAAATATAATTTCCATATATTACATTCGACTAGCAGGTACACTTAGTGAAACCTCATCCTCACAACACCCTGCAGCTTTAATTTAGACTCATTTACATCAAATAGAAGATAAAACAGGATGCTTCATCTGCTTTCCGAACAGCACAACATATACACGTACCCAGTGAACAAAGACAGGAAACACACGTCTCGTACTGTAAAACGCCTCCGATACCACACAAGCTTCTCAGGTGAGAGTGCTGAGGTCACCTGCAGATGTCTGATCATCTACGACCTCATGTGCTCGTCTGGTGTGTTTCGTCTTTCCTTTCTTAGATGACTCAGAGGAGGTCGCTTTTAGATCTCAGTGCAGCTTTACACGCAGCTCATCATGTGATTTTAACATTTTTAACGTTGGTGTGTATCAGATGCAGTGTCGGGTTGCTTTTATTTCTTCCTTTCTAACGGGACATTTGTGTGGCCACTGGAGGCTTTAAATCCTCCCCCTCTGACTTCCCCCTGGAGTGCCTCAAGGCTCAGTCCTTGGGCCCTTATGACTCCCCATTTTTGTGCTAACTCATGGTCAAACCGTTCAAAGGTTCAACATCAGCTTCCATCTTCAGGTGGACGACATATTTTACATTTGATTTCAACACCACGACACGACTGGTCAACATACAACCTGAAAACTTTCTTCAGGTAAATCAGAAGCCATGATCATGAGTCCAGATCCCTCCAGCGAGCGCTCAGGATCTCTAACCTGCTGCATCAAAACCCAGAGCTGAGTTCATGTCTTACTCTGCACAACCTCTCCAAGACTCAACAAAACTGCTCATAAAATCCAAAAAAGTCCACGTGACGCCTATTTCAGCCTCTCGACACTGATGACCCTTCGAGCCTGAACGCAGCCTGAGATCCTCCAGCAGAGGGATGGTAGCCGTTCCTCGGTCCAGGCTAAAAACCAAAGGACACATTGGAGAACCTTTGGAGGCAGAACCACATGACACGAAAAGCTGTTTCTTCTTCTTCTTCTGCTTTCTCTTAACACACTCTCAAAACAAAGAGGCAGAAATCTTGGAGTGATCTTGGACACAGTGAAGCAGCATTTTGTTATCACACGACACAGACGTGGACCAACCTCCCAGCTGATCTCAGATCGATTATTAAGGCCCGACTGACCAGTTTGAGTCGAAGCTACAGCCTGCTTCACCCAGGAGGCCGAAAGGCTGATTGTTTTTTTATTTAATCAATCTAAATATGGGAGGACTTACTGCGTGTTTCTTATTCTCACTTCACTTTAACTGCACCTTTAGACTCTTTAAATAAATAAATCTCTCACCTGGGCTGATGTTTTTTTACTCTGTGGAGCAAACTGAATTTTCCTGGTGTGTGAAGTGTGCTGCCTTGCTCTTACTTTAAAAATGCACATTTTCATTTTAAATGTCATCGTTCTTCTGTTTTCACTGGGTTTTATTTACTAATTCACATGTTTCCTGTCGTCATTACTGGATCAATTCCACCTGAATGTATCATTAATCTGGTAGTTTCTCATCTTTTTTATGACTTGGTTTTGAAAAGCTCCATAAACAAAGTTATTATCATTATCACTGAACGTCCCATGAAAACATGTGAGTCACTGTGACGCCTCTGTCTGATGATGAGCTGTAATCAGATTACTGTGAACTCAGCCGCTGCAGACACGAGCGGCCGGACAGACGAACACGGGTATGTCGACGTCACACACACACACGCGCACACACACACACACACAAACATCAGGCGGCTGAAACCTGGAACATGCGCAGCGGCGGCCATTTGTACGCAAGCCAGCAGACTCATTTACACAAACACTCTCTCAAACACACACACATGCGCACAGAGCGACCAGGAGAGGACAATCGTTTTATCACCCGGCAGAAGTGTTCATTTATAAGCTAAACCACCCAGATATATGCCTCTCCGGTCCTTCCCCTCCCTGCACTTCACCCCCTCTCCCTCCTCGGCTCTCTCTCTTTATTCCTCTCCCATCCCCAGGAGAAGTGAAATTACTCTCCAGCCAGGCAGCGAGGTCAAAGTGTCTGGCCTCTGTTATTTGTCTTCTCCTCCTCTACAATAAAGTGTGTGTGTGTGTGTGTGTTTGTGTGTGAATGTATGAGAGAGTCTCACCTCCAGCAGCTCATGTGCAGCAGAATTAGGCTGATTCTCACAAACGAGCCAACAGAGTCTGAAGCTCTCGTCCTGTTCAAAGGCCTTCTGATGGTTTTTAATTCAGCTCAAAGCTGTTTTATCCCTGCAGACGTTTAAAGCACCAAACAACAACACACCTGGAAACGGTCGCTCTGCACAAGCTGTTAAAGTTACCTTCAAACAAGCCAGAAAATCAGCTTTGTTAGCGTCTGAGGTTTAACAGAAGTAACTCAGACCAGAGAGGAGGGACAGCAGGTACGACAGAGCCGTCCATCACCAGTGTCATATGATGTACGACATCACATGAAGGTGGATTTTGTTAAAGTGGAAACAGGAAAGCTCACCAGCCCTCTTCACTTTGCTGCTTCCTCTCTTGCAGTAATAAAAGTCCAAAATATATTCACATCAAAAATGAATTGTGTTAAAAAAATAGTCCATGTTGTGTCACATGTTAAATAGGACTGATGATGGCCTGTGATCAAATCTCAAACCCAAACCGGAGGTCGTCAGCTTTGAGTGGAACAGTTTTCATCTGTGGTTCCTGCTCTGCTCCTCCGTGTCCTCCTCTGCGCTCCCTCCCTCCTTCTCCCTCTCCTCATTCTGAGCTCCGAACACATCGCTATCCGTCAATTAATTGCCGGCAATCAATAAAATGTGTGTGTGTGTGTGTGTGTGTGTGTGTGTGTGTGCTCTCATGACACTCTTCTTCGTTTATGTTTTTCCATCAGTGTGTGTTTGTGCAGGTTTTACGCAGCTGTGTGTGTGTTACTTTGTGTGTTTACTTAGCAGCTTTTTATGCTTCCAGAAGGGTGACTGTGTGTGTGTGTGCGTGCGTGCGTGCGTGTGTGTGTGTGCTAAACCCTTCACCTCATATTCAAATGCAGCTCTCCTTCTGTCTCTATAGAACCATATTCATCACTATTAGAAATCCATAACAGCTCCATTCTGCAGCAGCTCTGAGCCTTCAGAAGCACTGCGCTCGCTCGCTCTCTCTCTCTCTCTCTCTCTCTCTCTCTCTCTCTCTCCCTCTCTCTCTCCCTCTCTCTCTCTCTCTCTCTGAGCCTCGTCCGACCCGAGCAGCTCTACTTTGGACGGCTCCCTCGTGACCGACATTTCTCTTAACGCCCTCCGGGTTCGCCGCTCCGCATCAACACGTGCTGAGCTGTCGTCCAGCGGCGGTGATCAGCGAGCGGCTCGTACCTGAGACCTGGAACCTGAGCTGCTTCATTGGCTGAAGACTTCTAATAAGACACACCTTTTGGTGGCGTGCCGTCATGGCGGCAGACACGCGTGGTTTGTTGGTTTGCAGAGGACGGCAGAAAACGGTGTTTATGTGACTCTGACGGAGAACCAACAGATTGTCAGCTGGCTGCTTGTGGACCGTTTGGTTCACGTGGAGTCGATGTATGTAGACAAAGACAGTTTTACAGGTTTAAAGAGTTGGAGCGTCAGAATGGAGGTGACGTCAGTCTGCTACCTTCAGACTTAAACTGTAACAGTGACAGCAACAAAAGCAGCACTTTAACAATATTTGGTGTTGAAAATGATGAAAAGACTGAAGAACTGAAGTATTTCTCAAAGTTTAAAAGAGATCAAAGCTGCAAACTTTCTGGAAAACATCTGTGTGCTCGTGGCCAACAACTCCGTCCTGAAGTGAGACTGAGTGGAGGCGAAGAGAAGAGCTTTGCTGTGATTTAGTTTCAGTTTTCATAAACATAAACATGGATGTCATCGGCATAGAGAAGATAAGCGACGCATCAAACCAATGGAAGAAGATAAAGAATAAGAGAAGCCCGATAACTGACCCCTGAGGGACTCCACAGGTCAGAGGAGCTCAGGCAGACACAGCAGATCCTGAAAGTCCATCAAGTTACACGAAATCCTTCCTGATTGCAGCTGATGAGCCTTTTCATCACGCAATTCACTGTCCAATCAGGACGTCAGAGGCATTTCTCTCACCTGACCACAACCGAGCTGAGACCTTAATAACATTCATGCTCAGGTTTATCAGACCAGTTCATAATTTGTGCTTTGTTCCTCAGTCGGTGCTTATTTCGCCAAACATTACGACGCCGTCTCGGGTTGTGAAGAACGTTCCAGAACTAAAACGCTGCAGCTTCAATCACAGCACCATCTGTCTTTCACGCTGCATCTGAGCGTCAAATCAAACTCTGACATGCTCGCTGAGTGTAACGGTGCGTCAGCTGACTGCCTGCAGTGTGGAATGAAGGATGTAAAGTGTAAATGTCAGAGCGCTCTAACCTGCTGCTCTCCCAGCTCCCGCTTCAGTCTGTTCTGCCACTGCAGCGCCTGCATCACGATCGCCTCCCACCTCCTCTCCAGGTTGATTGACAGCAGCTGCAGGGCCTCCCAGTGCTGCTCCGCCTCTGGGCCCACCTCCGCCATGGGGCCCGACTGTCCCAGCGGTGGGAGTGTAGAAACAGTTTAGTCAGAGTTGTTAAAGGCCATTTTCATGCAAATCAAATGATTAAATTCATGATTTTAAGAATGAGCAACAATATAATTCCTCTGTCAAGGTTAAGCTGATTTATGAGGGTTTGATGAAAGAAGGAAAACTCAAATCAAACTAATTTTAATGGGAAAATTCATCAGCGGGGTAGTTTTCCTGCTGCCAGTTTCAGGTCTGCTGAGCTGTCCGGGTCGAGTCACAAGTCAGCGGCGATAAAGCCAAAGTGGACTTCTTTGATTTTGTTGAGTCAATTAGTGATTTTTGGAGTACCTGGCTCTGCTGCAGCAGCTTCTGGCAGAGTTTCAGAACAGAGGAGACTCCTCGGCGTCGAGCTCGCACCTCCGAACACAGAGACTGAAGAGAGGGACAAAAGAAAGGAGACAGGAACATGGTCAGAAAGATGCAGCTTCAGAATGCTGATACAAACAGCTGACAGACAGACAGACGGACCAGTTGGAAACAAAACCTCCAGGTAAGAAAAATGTATTTTCATAAAATGCTTTTGGAACTGTTTGTACATCCATCACTGTTTGCTTCAGTTTTGACTTTCCATACTTGCCATAGTTGCATCTCTGACCTGTTAAAGCACTGCATGGCCGAGCACCTGCTCACCTGTGCACACCTACATGCTTCCTGTGTCTTCATCTCACCTTCTACATGAGCCTGAGCCTTCCCAGGATGCCCCTTTCTGTCCCAGTCTGTGAAACGTGTTGCTGCATCACAAAAATCAATGCAGCTGATCGAAACTTCAAACATACTGTTTTCGGGTGAGGATCAGCTTGTGCATGAACAGTTTTCTGTGCAATGAAGGATTGTTTGGAACGTTTCAGGTGTTTTCATCCTGGACTTGAGTCTGTCTTCACTGCTCCGTCAGACTTTGCTGCGTTCACAGACCTCAGCCATCATTTGGTGAGTGCCATCTTATTACTGCTGACAGAACATGAGACTCAGGTTGTAATAAAGCAGAATGATCCTTTAAAAAGAGCTAAATGTGTTTTTATTTATTTAATTTTTTTATTTAATTCTCCACAGTTCAGTGCAGTTAGATTCAGGTCATTCACAACAATTCATTAGCATAAAGTCAAATTCAGCACACAGATCCTTGATCAGCAGTAACAGTGCATAAAATAAATGACAGCAGCCAATATTCCCCCTGTGCTTCCTCTGTTTCTGCCTAATAAATGCAAAACAGAGGAAAAAGAAACAGGAGGATTGGCAGCGCCTATTATAAATCACTATATGCTGATGAGCCTCCGCACGCAAAGGTCAGTGAGTGTGTGTGTGTTTGCATGTTTGAATGTTTACTCATGCAGGCGTGTGCACAACGTGTGTGTAGACGTGGGTGTGTGTGCAAACATATGCATGTATTTCTGAGTGTGCGTGAGTGTGTGTGTGACAGAGAATAGAGGGGACAGCCTTACTCCTCTGCTGCAGGGACCAAACACGTCCAAGCCCCAAACTATTTATGCTAATCCTGCCCGCTCGCTGAAAAGCACTTCCTTTACATTTTCTTTACATTTTTCCAATAAATATTAAACACTATTACAATGAAATGGGATTCTCTTACTCTCTCTCTCTCTTTCTTGCACACACACACACACACACACACACACACACACACACACACACACACACACACACACACACTCTGCCTCTCTCACACACTCAACTCTTCCTCTCCCGTCTTTCATCTCCTCTTTCTCGCTCTCTTCAGTTTAGCATATTTGTGGCTCGCCCGGTTGTCTAAACAGGAGATGGGGATGCAGAATACAGCAGACAGGATCAAGAGGACAAGCCCGGTGTGTGTTTGTGTGTGTGTCTGTGAGGTTGCAGATAAATTTATTCCAAACAGGAGGTGTGTATTACGCTGAAGGAGGAGGCTCTAAACAACAACAAAACGACTGAGTGATACTCGCTCTGCGCCAAATAACTGCAGCAGACAGCGTGGGGGGAGCGCTGGAAGATGAATTAAACTAGATTGAAGCTGGAACAATAATTCAGCATGTTAGAGTCTGAGGACGACGGTCATAACTCTGAAATCTGCTCCACGACGTCCACAAAGTCTGCTTCAATGACACAAAGTCTGACACATTGACTGAGGAATATTTTTGCTGGAGATAAGACCCGCCGCCCCGAGAAAAGTTCCTCACATCAGCCATCAGCCCGGATTGATTTTATCCGCTTGGTAATTGCATAACTTTGACATCACAGTCAGCAAACATGACAATAAATGATCGCAGCTTAACAGGCTGTCAGACGGAACTGATTGGCTTCGATATCTAATCAATACACTCGTCTACACATCGAGGCTCAGACGACACCGACGCTTCTCATGTGTAACAGCGACCCAAAGAAGCTTCACACTTCAGGTCTCAACATGTGACCACATGTATTCCGTACCGCCGAGCGCTCAGAGTACCCAGCAGGACTGTGAACGGACGCTGAGAGACGACTGAAGCTAAGCTAGCAAGCTACATGCTAACCCAAATCTGATCGCTAACAGTACAAACATAAACAAGCCAGCAGCTGTTACCTGTTCTTCTGCATGGATTTAGCTTTTTAATGTTCCCCTGAAACTGTTTTCAGGGCGGCATCGCTGCATCCTGAGCAAGGCGACGTGATTTAAAGACACAAGAATAAGTTTGCTTATTAATGATACTCGCTGCTTTCACGTCCGCTCAGCGACTCAAATCAGGTCTGGTGCCGTGTCGAGTGGTTGAACTCCATTGGCAGAATAGAGATTTGTGTTTGTACCTCATGTACCTTTATGAAGTTAATGCATTCAGAACATTTGTGAGGCCTCCAGGAAACAGCCACCACCTTCAAAAACACAAAACGTTCCTGTTGGTCTCTTTAAAAAGCGTTTTAAAATACATTTTCAGTGGATCAGACCAGCGTAAATACTGACAAACATCATGTCTGTCGTCATTTTCGGCAGGACGACTGCAGCTTGGTCGTTTTCACACGGTGGAAGTTTTTTCTCTGGGAGTTTATTTCCAGACAGAGAAGAGAAAGACAGAATCCTAAGTCTGTATTGTTTCTGCACGGCTGGTTTTTATTCACTGATCCCTCTTTCTCCCTCTTTCTCTCTCCGGCGGGTCGAGCCTGGTTGGGCCCATATTGACTCAGAGGGCTCTACAGACACAGTCGGACAAATATTTGCTAAAAAGCTTTTCTTCCAAAATACATGGAAAGCCATGGAGTGGCTGCAGAGGAAGAGACGGAGGACGTAGAGGCAGAGACGAGACGGACAGAGAGGCAGAAAACAAGATACAGAAAACGACACAGGTCGACGGAGGAGGAGGAGGAGGAGGAGGAGGAGGAGGAGAGGGAGTGTGAAGAGATTAAAGTGAGTTACAAAGGAACTGAGACAAAGGAGGACAGACAGACAGAAGACAAAGACGAGAAGCGAAAGAGAAATTTAAAAACAACAAACTCATTTGCTAAAATGTGAGAAGCTGCTGGAGCTGGAGGTTCTTGGTAACGTCCACGGTGAAGGTCAGAGCAGACAGACCTCCTCTCTGTGACCTCCTCCAGACAAACTGACTGTCCTTCACGAACCCTCCTGAGCTTCTTAGCTGTTAGCTCGCTCAGCTGAAGAGCCGCCTGCAGAACCCTGCTCCTGTCACAACGAGGTCTGTGGAAGCTGCTTGATGAGCATCCGAACTCCACTGGAGACGATCACTTTGTTCAAGAGCGTCTGTCCCGCAGCTCGTCCAGTTCGGCAGGTTTGTAGCTGTAACGATCGACATTTTCATCACTGCGAGCCAACGTAGGAAACCTGGTTTGCCTTTTATGTCATTTGTCCATTTCTCTTGAAAAGCGCATCTACTTCTTGAAATCGTGAAATCATCGAGTACTATGTGCATGTTGCGTTCAGGGACCCCTCAGACGGATGAGCGATCTTCTTTTATCACTGAAAAAGTTATTACTCTCAAGAAATTCTTCTTGCATCTATGAATTACCTGCGTTAACCTTGTGCGTCTGTATGAGACGCTGAGACAAAACATTATTTAACGTCCTGTGAATGATTCCGATTGTAAGCTGAAGAAACGCTGAACGGGTTACAAGGGGTCCACTGGAGGAGCTGCAGAACGTGGCTACAAAGAAGGTCGTCTGGGCCGCCTCGCTGACGGTCAACGGATCGATTAATGAACTGTTTTTATCCGTCGTTCTCACAGCTTTTTAAAGGGGTTACACAAAAACCAAAGAACCCTTTAGAACCGCGGCAGGAACCCTGTGTTCTCTCAGGTTTAATGCTGTTTCTGTCGCTACGTCACGTTCAAGGTCGACCACCAGGAGGGACAGAAGAAGAACAAGTGATGTCTTTATCTCTTCGTTTGTTTTCTCTCTTCGTTTATTTGTCTGTCACTCAACATCCTCCTTCAGGAAGGCCGAGCGACGGAGGATAAACAGAACCAAGAGGATCTGCTCTCCTCCTTCTCTAATTCCACCTTCGCTCTCTCTCTTTCTCCTTCTTCTCTCCACCACTCCATCCCCCTCTCTCTCATTCTTAAATCTCCCTCTCCTAAAAACAAAATCCTCTTAACTCTCCTCCACCTCCTCATCTCCACAATCTAATTACCGAGACCTGCCGTGAAGAGAGGGATGGAGGGAGGGAGGAGAGGATGGAAGATAGAGGAGAGTGGAGGTTGTTAGCACGGTTGCTACATCTGTGTTTTTAAACAGCGAAGCACTTTGAAATGAGAGAGAGACAGAGAGACGAGGACGAGGACACATCTGAACTCTGTTGATTCTTGACGATACGATACCTTTCATTTCCACGACTGAATGAAAACCATCCGAAAACAGCGTTTACAGACATTACTGAGGAATGTTTTCTGCAAACCCACCTTTCATTTCACAAAAGAAGCTTAAGTTCTCAAGTTTTAGCTGCTAAACACGAGCAGCTGTACAACAACTTTGGCAAATGTGTTGAGATATTCAATGCCAGCCTTCAGCACTCCACTGTTTTCAATATTTGATGCCACATATTTTGCTCAGCACCAAAGTTTATTATGCAGCCTTGGAAATGACAAATACGGAGAGATGGAAAAGAAAAATATGTGAAACAGAAAGAAATAAGACAAAGAAAAGAGCAGCTCTCCAAACAAAGACCCGTTCAGGGTTCACTGGCGCGGCTGTCAGAGCGTCTGAAAGTCCTCAAAGCTCAGATCACTTCACGTCATTCAGACTGCGATTGTTCACATCAGCCTCCGAGCAGAACTACGGCAGTGTGGACAAACCAGTGGAAAACTGTGCTAATGAAATGGATGGATTTATGATTAAGGTTTGGTTCAGTTTAGGCTCATTTTACTTGGTTAAAGAAAGCAAAGCATCATGAACTGTTGGTACGAGGAGGATGAGGACGGTTCAAAGCCGACGTCCACCAGCGTCCTCCCAAAGGCTGCGTTCAGACATTCAACAGCACTGTGTGATAAAACGCAACCCCTCCGTCAGATTCAATGAGGCCACTGTGTCGGCACAGCGGGTGGAGACGGAGACGACCGCAGCAATAAGACACAGGACACAAAGGGACGAGAGACTCAGACGCTGCGCTGGACGAACCACAGCAGCCTTTAGGTTATTTTAACACAGGTCAACTAACCTGATCCAAGTTAAGAGTGAGGGAAAGACTGAAGACATGAAGACAAAAAAGAAGACAGAAGCAAAAGGAGAAGAAACACTGAGCGCAAGAAAGAGACAAAGACAGAGATGGACAGAGACGAATACAGCAAAAGAGAGTGAGCATGAAGAAGAAACAGGTTAAAGAACGAAGGAAAGACACGAGAGGGAGACAGACATTAAGAAGACAGAGACAAGGACGAGAGGGAAGGAAGACAAGGACAAACTGCAAAGTGAGGAGAGACAGAAATAAAGAGAGACAAGGAGACAGAGGGAGGAGGAGGAGGAGGATTTGGGCTGCTTGCGTGGTGACCCAGTGGATATTTCAATCAATTACCATTAATTAGAAATCTCTGATTAATTCTATTTGTTGATTAAGTCAATTAAAACCACAAGCACTCGTTATCGCACAACGAGCCTAATGAATTCCTGTCGACAATTTGTTCCCACACACATATTCCCTCTGCTGCTGCTAATAGCGCCTACAGCTAACCAAACTTTGTCGTTTGCATACTCTCCTCCATCTCTCCCTCCTTCCTCTCCTCCTCGTCTGACATTTCTGTCTTCCTCCCTCCCTCTTCCTCCTCCTCTCTGCTCCTCTCTTTCCTCACGAGTTCTCGGTAACTTCTTTCTTTCTCTGCTCCGGTTTCTCTTCCTCTGTTTGTCCAGCTGAGTTTGTAAAAATGCAGACGTTGTAGCTGAACCACATTCTGCCTCTGAGGTTTGTTCAAGAGCATCCAGACGATTGTCGCTGAGCAGGAGGAGCAGGAGGAGCAGGAGGAGCAGGAGGAGCAGGAGGAGCGCTCGGATCGTTTCCCTCAGGGTTCGGAAGAAGAAATCTTTCACACAACCTTGTCTTCCAACCTCAAGGCTGCAGACCGGCAAACTGGGGTCCGAGGGGTCCTTGCCGAGGACTGGAGGTGCAGTAAACATGGTTATACACCAGGTTTACAATCTCTCTCTGAGGAAAGTGAAACTCGGGTTTGGGTGCCAGTCAAGGGCACAAATGAAATGAAAGGGACAAAACACGAAGGATCTTTGAGAAAAAACTGATCAAACAACATTTTTGTGATCAGCGGCTTCAGTTTGCAGTGTTACATGTTCAGCTCCTGCGACCTTTGTTTATGTGGAAAACCTTTCTGATGAAACAAATAAGTAACGTATTGATGAGGTAAAATGCTTCACACATGCTCTGAGGGGTCGCCCTGAACCCAACCATCCTGGTTTGACTCCTTCATGACCGAAAAGTAAAGGGTGCAAGTTTCTGACATGAATTGCATCAGTTCATAGAGTGAAGTGATTCTCCACTTTTGAACATGAAACACTGACCCTCTGGAGGCCTGGAAGGTTTGTAGTTCACTGATGGAAACCAGTGAATCCAGTTAGAAGGGATGACGATCAGAGCGGCGCCACACAAACACGCAAAGCGCCTTTAAACAGTTCGCTCTGTGAAGCTGCTACGATCCAGCAGGTGGCAGCAATGCAGCACCTCCGGATACCAACTGCTATAAAACATCAGAAGAAGAAGAAGAAGAGGAAGAAGAGGATCATCAATACACTTTTCTTGTGTATTGTGAGACTACTTTTATGTTTGTCCACCAACAAAGAAAGGTCAAACTGAGCCTGAAGAAAGACTTGTCCCTGAACAGTGGCTCTGAGATGTGTTAGCTTAGATTAGCTTGGAGCTAACGCTGAGCGCTCTGAAGTGTGACAGGAGCTGAAGCCGTGAACTCCGTCTGAAAGGTGTCCAACTGTTTCCGGGTCAGAAGTAAACTTTCACACTCAGCTGGAGTCAAATCGCTCGCCGACGCTGCCGACGAGCCAAAAAGTCCATAATTCATGGTTGACCTGCTCCACCTCCATCCTCTCTCCTCCACGGACCCACCATCGAACCATCGGCTCTGGTTGGACGACTTGGCTTCATTTTTATTGGCCAGCTGTTGTGTTGAGTCTCAAACTGAGTATTTCTGTTTGCTTCCTGAATCCTGAAGGAGTTTTTTGGAGATCAGGACTCGTTCATTGAGAGCTCAGCTGTGGCTTTTCTGTGACCGCCTCCTCTGAGAGCTTTCTAGTATTTTACATGTTTTTAGGACTCTGTTCACACTGATGAACGTAACATAAGTGAAAATATTGAACAATAATCGACTCATTAGGCCTAAATACGTTCGTTTTCTGGTGTGGTTCACTCAGCTAAGGCGTGCAGGGACTCTTCCACACGGCAAACAAAGCAGTGAAACCTGAGCAGAAACAGCCTTTCAGGTTTGAAGGTTTGATGGAAAACTCTTTAAAAACATGGTCTTAGTCATTTGATTAAAGCCAACGTGAAAAAAAATCCGCCTCTGTGACCGAAAGCCGAGCGGCCTTCGTGCCAAAGTCACAGCGGATTACCGCCGCCATCATCAGATCTCGTTGATTGTTGTGAGTTATTAGCTGAAGTCCTTTCGCCGCTCGACACGCGGCGACGTTTTAGGGATGAAAGCTTTGCTCTTAAAATATTCAGCAGCAGTAAACAAATGGAGGATATATGAAGTCTTTGTGAGTGAAAGCATTTACTGTTCTCACTAATGCAGCCGAGCGAACGCGCCGCCGCGACTTAAAACGCTGCTATCAATAAAAGCCAATCTCCTTCTGTCTGTCTGCGTTTCTCTGGATATTCGTCTTTTCACCTCCTCCTCTCATCCGTCTTTCTCCTCCGTTCTTTCTGCGTCTCACTTTCCCTGTGCTCTCTCCGTCTCTCCTCCTCTTTAGGCCCATCAGTGTCGTCTTCTCCCTTCTTTCCTCCGCTGCCGTCTCCTCCGTCTCCATCTTTCACCCTGTCTCCATCCCTTGTTCTGTCTCTCCGTCTTTTCCTGCTGTTTTAGCAGATGAAGGTGATTTTTCTCTGCTGTCTCTATTTGTCTCTCTGTCCTTACTCGTGTCTCCGGGGCCGTCTTCAGCTTTCTGTCACGTTTATCACGACTGAGATGAAGGTTAGGCTCAAACATCTGGATATTATGACACATGTTGGGCCGTTTATCTGCTCTGTGGAGACGCTCTCTCCGGTCTCGTTCGTCCTCTCGTCCTCTCTCGTCACAGAGCTGAAAGCTGGACTGTCCACTCTGATGTTTTGGACACAGACTGTGTCTACTTTAAAGACGTCATCTTATACTTTTGGACTCTTTCCTTTTCCTTCAGTGTGTTAGAACACGTTTCTTTATGCATGTAAAAACTCTGTGAAGTTACAAACTCACTCAAACACTGAGCGTCACACACATGTCCACTGAAAGTGTCCAACACACACATCTCACTGATGACAAACTCCACTGCTGTCTCATGTGATAGGACGGAGTCATCAAGTCAGACTGGTCACACAAACATTTTGCAGATGATAAAAACGCTGCTGTTGGCTGAAAACTGCATCTGTATGAACATTTAGTTCATAACGAGACGAAACGACCGTCTGAGCGTCGATCCCACACGAGTCTGCGGCTTCATACCATCGTCATCACACTGTGTCAGCAAGGCTGCGTTCACTGTCAGCGGGATAACGTAGGAAAAAATAAACATGAATGTAATGAATAGAACTATCAGTCAGGAGTCACAGAGAAGCTGAGTGTCATGGAAAACTTCTCCATCTGAATCCATTTCTCCTTCCTCTCATGTTGTTTCTCTCTTTCATGACTTGTCTTTTTTTCTGTCTCCATCACTCTCTCCCTCTTTCACGTTGTTTCTTCCTGCGTTTTCAGCAGATTGAAGGTTTTCTTTTCCTTTTTAAATGCTGCTGGGAACAAAATCTCATATCCTGATATACATATATACATTTTGTGTGAATTCACTCAATAAATAATTTAGATCTTATAGTTTATTTAAATGACCAAAAGGAAAGAAATGTTTCTTTCCACGTTTTGAATTTTATGCTCGACATGTAAAAAGTTCTTACTCATTTTTTTCTTTTTATTTAGAATCTCTGGGAGATTTTTGTAAGTATGTAACAAAACACATCATATGAATGTAAAACAGACAAGCGGACGTCTGAGTCCGGGCCTCGTTGGCGGCTCTCCTGGCCGCCGTGAAGCTGGTTTCAGCCTGTTCTGGGTTCAGTTTTCTGGTCCTTGTCAGACCCTTCAAACCTAAAAAGTCCTCCTCCTGTTTGGACGGACGTCCCCGTGTCTCCTCCTCTCTCCTCCATGTTTGTTTGTTTCCCGTCTGCGTTCGAGCACACGACGCGTCGTCCAGAGAACGAAGCGTTTCCCATCATGCAGCGCTGCCCTGAGCTTCTGCTCCTGACGTTACCTTCTGTCAGCGTTCAGGACATGATGTCAGTTTTGTGCTGGTTCAGGATCAGTGCTGTGGTGTGTTTTCAGTTCTTCTCCTCAGTGTTAAACATCATCATATTCACCATATTCAACACGTTGAAGGTAACGATCGTAATCGACTTAATTAGAAAAATGTATAATTTCCACTGAACCTCGTGGACTGAGTAACCTGCCATGGCTGCTCCTGACCACTGCGTCTCCTCTCTCGCCTCGTCCTCGTCCTCGTCCTGGCTGCCGTCTCTCGTCTCTCGTGGTCCTTACAGGACTTTCTCGTCTTTCTGTCTCCGCTCTGTGTTTTGATTCTCCGTCTCTGTTCCTCCAGCAGATGAAAGAGCCGAGTGTTTTCTTCTCCTCCCGAGCAGATGAAGATGAAAGTCTGATCTGTTTGTTGATGCCGTTACCACGGCAACATCTCACCTGTTTGCTCGGCTTCAACCCCTAACGAGCGACTCTTAACGAGAAAACACCTCTTCAAAACACCAACGAGCACGCACACACACACACACACACACACACACACACACACACAACCAAGGAATAAACACAAACAGAGCTGCAAGCAAGGAAGACACACGGATGGGCATAATCAACTGACACACACACACAGACACACACACGCAGCCTGTGTTCTTGGCAGGGAGTCGTGGATCTTTAATCCTCATCATGCAGCAGGTATTGACATCAGAGCCTCGCTGTCACCTTCTATTAGCTGCATATACCTGAGCTGTAGTTCGTATAGACGTGAAGTCACAGCAGGCAGACGCACAGACAGACAGACAGACGCACAGACAGACAGACAGGCAGACGCACAGACAGACAGACAGACAGACAGGCAGACGCACAGACGTACAGACAGACGTACAGACAGACGTACAGACAGACGTACAGACGTACAGACAGACAGACAGACAGACGTACAGACAGACGTACAGACAGACAGACAGACAGACAGACGTACAGACAGACGCACAGACAGACAGACAGACGATCAGCGTTCACGGATATGATCACATGAACCGAACGCGATCCGTGGATTCAGACCTGTGACGTCTGAAAGTGAAGAGCAGGTATGAGTCGAACGTGAAGTCATGAAGGTTTGGATCAGTCACATTTCATATGTTTGTTGAAAGAATCTCTGCAGTCATTCCTTCTTTTCAGGCTGTGAAAACCAAAAAACCTTCGACGCCACTGAAAGAGACGGAGGACAAAATCCTTCATTCTGTGCAGAAATCCATCAGAAAGCAGTGAGAATGAGCCTGATCTTCATCCTGGCAGCCGTGTGCAGGCTGACTGCCAGCGTTTTGTACCGGCAGCAAACCTACATGCCGCTGCCACCGAGTGTCAGGCTTTGATTAACCCACTCGGGGCCTGCGGGGCAGAAACCCACCCCTGAGGGTCTGGAGTCCTGGCCCACGTTTGGTAATCCAGCCTTGTACGAGGCTGTCATTTCATTCGTCAGCTTGTCTGTTGAATCGACTTCACTGGTGGCAAAAAGGGAGAATACACGAGGAGGAACAGGTGAACGGGGGAGCAGATACTTAGATTCATTCATTTGGCAGAAGCTCAAACGAGGAAACATCCAAACCATGAAAACACTCGGCTCCACCTGAAGGTTTGCAGGTGAAGGAAGACGCAACGACTTTTTAGTTTCCCGCCTTGAAGCGACGGCAGGACGAGTCTTCGATATGAGTGCACCGATATCAAAGTCAAATGGTCACATGACTCATTAATGACAAAAAGACTGATGTGATTGGTCACTGGGAGTCTGTGGATGAGGTCATGCTGCAGGGAGGTGCTGGGAGGTGAGATGAGGGTACATGAAGAAAAGGAGGAGGGTGGGAGGAGCAGGTTCATGTTCCCAACTGTGGGGGGAGGCAGGGGGTCAAATCTTACAAACGGCAGGAGGAAGGAGAGCTGGGGGGGGGCAGAGAGCATGGCTGGAGGGGCCCGGGCGATGAGGCGGCCGCGGGTAACAAACAGCGGGGGAGGACGGGTTCATCTACTGTCAACAGCGGGGGAGAGAGGGGGAGGCTGAACAAGGAGGAGAAGAAAGAGGAGAGCGAGGAGCGAAGAGCGAGGAGGATCCAGAGTGCTCACACAATCTATGCTAACATCTGTGTGTGTGTGTGTGTGTGTGTGTGTGTGTGTGTGTGTGTGTGTGTGTGTGTGTCCATCCCACTGAACGTTCACACACTTTGAACACAAATCCATTTCCAAGAAAGACAGAAGCCAATCGAACGTTTCCGCCGTACGGAAGGTCGCAGAGGACAAAACAGATTTTTACATGTGACTCTCAGCTGATGATGTCACAAATATCAGCTGACTCTGCCGTGGTCGAACTTATTGATCATCAAACGAGGAAGTAATGATCAAAAATGTGATCACAAAAGGTCAAAAAACGTTGGTATTTGGTGGTTTGAGGAGAGAAAACTATTGTTTCCTTAATATGAATTCTGTTCAATAATCTTTGATCTCTAAACTCTAAACAACGTTTGGCCGCATCATGTAGAATTTATTTCCACATCAGACTCAAAGCAGAGCTCAAAAACCTTCTGTGATGACATCACTGATCGTGCTCTGTGATTGGCTGATGTGTTTCCACTTCATGTTGCTTCGTTCAGCTCGTTAGAAAAAGTGAGACGATGTGAGAAAATGGCGTGTGTGTGATTCGTATTCAGCATCCACGCCTGCACTCACCGACGAGCAGGGGTGTGTGTGTGTGTGTGTGTGTGTGTGTGTGTGTGAGGCTCAGTCTATTAATTCTCGGTGTGTGCAGCCCCCAGAGCGTCTCCACGACAATAGAGAGTCATCGGAGGCCCGGGGCCCGCTGGAGGAACGTCTGGCTGACGCTGTATCTTTAAGGAGCACTAATTCAATTAAGAGCCAGGTTACAGACAGACAGGTGGAGGAGGAGGAGGGTGAAGAGTCACTTAATGGCTCCTGAAAATCTCCTTTCTCCAGCGGCGTCACTTCTCACCTTTGTGCGAGTGACGTGCAGGTGTGCGAGCGCTCCTCTGCAGCTCCCAGCGTCACTGACGGCTGAGCGAAGGCGGCGAAACACGACTTTTAGCTTAGACTTAAACCAGATATCAACGTGTTTGATCACAGATCGAATGAGAGTTAAAGATCAGTTCAACGAATCTACAGCAAAAACTCATCTACGACCAAAAACACTGGCGTTTCTTTACCGATGAAAGCGTCCAAACCACTTGGTCGTTTGTCCCTTTGTGTGTGTGTGCGGGTGTGTTTTCTAAATGTCTTTATACACACAGGTTTGTAAATGTGTGTGTGCTCCCGTGACCTCTGCTGACCCCTGCTGCTTCTCATACAGCCGTCCAGCAATAAGCTGCAGCGCAGAGATCGAACCCATTTACGAGCCCGAACGCCCAAAACAGACAAATGACGGTAAGATGGAGCTGACTTCTCTTAAAATGGAGCCTCCCTCCCTCTCTCTCTCTCTCTCTCTCCCTCTCTCTCTCCCTCTCTCTCTCCCTCTCTCTCTCTCCATACAAATGACTGCTATCAATATTTCCAATCTTCATTTCTCCAGAGGCTCAGTGCCTCTTTCTGCCAGAAATCAATGGCTTCCCACTGAGAGCTGTGACAAGGATCAAAAGTAAGAGCGGCTCGGCTCACTTTTCTTCAGATAAAGTCTCGTTTCTATACAGTTTCATCATTTAGGCAGCCTGAGTGTGTGTGTGTGTGTGTGTGTGTGTGTGTGTGTGTGTGTGCGTGTTGTTGTCATATCAATGCACACTTGCTGTCATAAATTCGTCTCTGATTGTCGTGGTGTTTGATGAAAAACATCATCACGCTGAACAAAGGTGACTGACTTCATGGAGATGTGCAGAGAAGCTAAATATTCCCAAAAAATGTGACTGAAGAGCTTCAAGTCTGCGACTGTAAGTCGACTCCACAGGACGGAGATCAGCTCTCAGCAGTAAACGTGGAAAGGTTATCGGCCTTTGGCAGCCCCTGAATGCATCGTTCAGTCAGAGGACGCCATTCTACATCGTCGCTGGACGACGGCGGCGCTTCCTCCAGCCTGCCATGTGCAGGCTCGTGTGCAGAACACCGGGGTGGGCGTTTTCCTTTAGGACTGGTGGAGAAGCTGCGTCGTAAACGTGCTCACCGTGCAGTTCTGAGCTCAAGCTGGACGTCACAGCGCTCGTTACTGAACAGCTGGACTGCAGAGCGCCTTTGATATTGTGCTTAATGCACTTCTGTGCGTCCACATTTCAACTTGCCTGACTGTGTCGGTGTGTATTCATGTGTGTGTGTGTGTGCGTCTGCTTGTCAGTCACACGGCAGGGCTAGGCTAATCAGCGCAGCTAGCTGTTCGCTGTGTGATGTAGGCTGATTAATATCCTGTTAGCGTCCCGTGGCTTCTTAGGCTAACTGCTGTTTCCTCCATACATCCATCGCTTCAGAGCAGCCCTGCTTTCATCTTCCCTCATTAAGACGACGCATTACTATACTTAGCAACACACACACACACACACACACACACACACACACACACACACACACACAGAGTGAACATGTTTGTTTGAAAGCTCAGTGCTGATTGGTCAACGCTCTTTCACATATCTGATAGAAAAAGTTGGTGAAGAAAAGTTTAACACCTGAAGCAGCTCCTGAACGCAGCGTCATCTTCGATACAGGAAATGCTTAAAACGTCTAATTATCACGTTCTTCCTCCACACGGCTCATCTGGTCCAGTAACCCCTCTAATCTGACTCCTCTAGTTCTGTGTGACAGAAATATTTTACCTTATCTTAAACACCACACACATAAGAGGAAACTTGACCGGACGACCATCTACTGACCGTAAACTCAGTGAACTCAGTGTTCTGGTTTATTCTGAGTTAACAAAATACAAGTTTGGACCAGTCATCCAGAAACCTTTGTTTTAAAACTCCTGCAGCTTAAGTCTTATTTTACTCACTTTATTTGAGGGGTTAAGACGATGAAGTTTAACAAAAGCTTAACCAAACTGAGCTGTCTGAGCAGGAATAACCAGCTTAAAAACATGACAGTGAACACATCATGTGCCACACTCGATGATGCCTAAATGCAAAACATTTGCAAATATTATTCCTGATGGAGAGTTTTCGGGCAGTGGGGGAGCTGCTGGTTGCTAATGTTCTTGGCATCGCTAACACCATGCTAAGCTAAGCTAAGCTAACAAAAGGCTGCTCTTCCTACCTTGAAGCTCTGCAGCTGCTCTGAGGCGTCTTTGTGCTGTCTGAGGCAGGAGTTGAAGATGAGGAGCTCGGTGTCTCGCAGCCACGCCTTCAGCTCTTTGATTCGAGCCTCCAGCTGTTCCAGCAGCGAGTTGGTCAGCGGCGAGAGGGCGGAGCGAGGGTTGTCCGCGGCGATGCCTCGCCCGCCGACCAGCAGAGAGCTCCTGCTGGCTGACTGGTTCTGCTGGGAAGCGCTGGGTCCCGAGTGCTCGGAGAGGATTTTCTGGAGGAGAGAGGGCAGAGAGTCAGTGTTGATACTGAATCATGCAAAGCAGCGTTCAATCAATACACACACGGCCATTAATCATTTACCTTCAGAGATGTACAGATCAATAAAGAGGATGTCATGTGTTCATTGCTAAACTGCCGGAGGATGATGTGAATATTAGCCCTCTGCGTCGTTCATGTCACTGCTGCTGAAGATGTAATAAGAATCCATTCACAGCTGTGACAGACGCCACGTTCTCGTGGTGTTTCCTTGGTGTTGCTCGGACTGAGATGTGATTTCGATGTACAGAACACGGACAACAACACACTGTTTTACGTTGAACTTTCCTCGGCTCGGTGACGGGATGTGATCACCTGGCCCACCTGGCTCATTCTGTTATGTAACGATTCGTTTCAACAGTGCTGCTAATGTTGTCACTGTAATTATGAATTAGCTTGATGTTGCTAATGTCGCTGTCATCATTGTTGTGAAGTCTGTTATTATTGTCGCCGCCGCTGCTGTTGATGCACAAAGCTTTGAGAAGCTAACTGGTGTTTTTGCAGGTGCAAACAGATCAGCTGCTAATTCCGAGCCTGCAGCAGCTTCACCTACAGAGCTGATATTCACACCCAAAACAAAACACCGTTTAGGCACAATACAAACTGAAAGAGTGTTTGGTGAGGAGCAATCACGGCTTCAAATAGGAACAACTTCGAATAACAAGAGCCTGACTCTGTGTGTGTGTGTGTGTGTGTGAGTGTAATAAGCTCTGCAGAGTAATTTTCCCACCCCTGTTGATCACACAGTAAGACACAGCACGCCGCTGAGAGAGACTATTCCCCACTTGGATTTAGACGAGTGTGTGTTTGTGTGTCTGTGTGTACTTTTCTGCAGCGTTCTTCAGCATCGAACAAACAAACTGTGACGTTCTCCGACGATCGCGACGAGCTCGGAGCGCCGCTGCAACACGAAGGGTCTCAGCTTCAGGTTTTAGCTCAAATCTGTGAGGATTTATCAGGTTCAGGATCTATCAGAGATCTAACATCACTCCGAAAACATCAACCATTATCTCAGAGTTTCGCATTAATATGTAAACGCTTGTCTGAGGTGGAAAAGTCGCTGTTTCCATCGATTGTCAAGAAAATTTTATGCAAAATATTGAAATGTCACAAAAAGAAATTCAAATCAGGCACAGTGTGGCGTTAGGTGCGTTACTCATGGCTGTAATAAAAAGAGTAGAAGAAGAAAAATGCTGTAAACCATCTGAGAGGAAAACGGAGACGTCTGCAGGAATTCGTTTCCTTTGGTCGACTTATATTTGCTCTTTCATGTCAGCGAGTATTTGCAACATGTTTTCATCTTGTTGGTACAATCAGACACGTTTGAAAGCGTTACGGGAAAATCCAGGAAGACGACGACAGCAAACAGCTTCTTCTTCTTCTTCAGGTTTTGTAGCAGGAACAGCTGATGTAAGTTTTGTTCACTACGTCAGAACTTACTCAGCAGACGTGTTTCCATTTGGCGCATTAACACTTTTCTAAAAAAGCAAGTCAAAAAACTTTTTTTTTGCAAAATTGAGGAAGTTTTTTCAAACTTTGCAGTTTCCATCGAGGTTTTTGATGCGATATTTCAAAGTGCACAAAACATCACTTTGATGGAAACACGGCTCGTTAAAGCGAAGCGCAACAAAATTCAGAGGAAACAGAGTGAGAGAAAAAATGAGACTTCAAACGTCCAGTGAAGCTCTGTCTCATTCAGAGTTTCCTCCGAGTTTTGCTCCTCGTCCACCGCAGCAGAGCGAGGACACACTGTCCACTCACACTTCATCGTCCTTCACCGTGTTATTAGAGACGCTTCATGCTAACGGAGGCTAATCGCTGTTAGCAGCTCAGTTCAACAAACATCGTTCTTCATTTCGTCTTCTCTCTGCTTCTTCTACTTTCTGCATTTCTGTCTCTCTGCTCTTCATCCATTCAGCTCCTCTTCCTCCATCATTATCGATTCCACCTGCAGTCGAATTACTTTCAGTCGCAACTTTCTTTCGTCACTCTTCCGTCCAATCAGATTCCTTCACGCTGAACAATCTGTTGTTTTGATTATGTCTGTGACTGTGTCTCTGGAGTGACACAGTCTGAGCGACGTGTTGTCTTTATTTCTAACGTTCAGCGGCCACACGCTTCACGAACACCTGGCTCAGCTTCTTTGCATCAGTCTCACTCTGCAGTTATTCAGCTTTGCACCGTCTGAGACGTTCTGAGCATCGTACAGTCGTTATCTTACAGGTCTCATTATGACTTTAACAAGCGACCACAGCAAGAGGAGCTCTGAGCGCCGGTGAGCACCAAGCTGCTCCTGAACGAGCCCCACATGGGTCCCTGTGGCTCATTTGCATACGTATGTGTTTGTACAAAAGGTTTTGAGTCGTTGGTAGAGCAGCGACTCTCCCTCCCGAGTGGAAACACTACTTTAGCTGAACTCTGGCAGGTAAAACCAGCCCATTAGACGATGAAGAGGAGTGATTACAGGACCCCCTGACCGGTGAAATGTGCAGTTAGCTGTGTGTCGGAGAGGCGACGGCGATTATACGAGTCTGTGGTTAGTTTGGGAGAGAAACAGAAAAGGAGAGAGCCAGAGGACTGGAGACAGAGGACAGAGAAGAGGACGGATGGAAGCGCTCAGCAGACATCTAAGAGACATCTTCCAAGACAAAGAAACAACATAAATCCTTTATTTTGATGCATTTTCTTCTCTCTGCAGGTGTTTTTACATTAAAAGTCTGTTTACTTCCTGCAGAGCTGAGCAGCGTGAGTCAGTGTGGACACTCAGACTCATCACAGCTTCACATTTACGTCTCTCTTTAATACTTTCACAGTTTTCAGACTTGTGTGAGCTCTGTTTGCAGATGTATTTTATAATGTAGTGCATCATGCTGTATGTGTTGTAAGGTGGTAAAGATGCAGTATATGTTGGACTTTTTGTGTCTATCACTCCAGTAAATGTGAAGTAAGACGACACAGTCTGTGTTTCGTGGGTGGACTTCAACGAGCCGCTCAGATTTGGCTCATCCTGCCCTCGATCTGAGCATCTCCGCCCATGGCTTGAGAAGGAGCTTTGAGGAGGTGCTCCATTTTTTCTCACGTCTCTGGAGCTTCCAGCAGCACATGAACTGCTGAGTGGACTAGCTTTACGTTTGAGTGAAACGTTCCCACAACAACAAGAAAACTCTTATGTGTCTGCACAAACCATTTTACGTCGGACTGTTTTCTCACTGAGGGCCGAAAGAACAAAGACTTAAAGTAGCTCGAGGATTTTTTATGTTGCTTTACTGTTTAATTTGCATGCTAACCTGTTGAACGTGGTGTTAACTAATGTGGCTTGCGTCTATTGTAAACCCACATGCTGAATCAGTACCTGCTCCTCGCCGGCATGTGCGTCTGTTGCTGTCGTAGGTTAAAGTCCTTGATAAATGTGCCGTGTGGTACACGTGAAAACGGTCAAACTCAAAAGGATTACTCTGCCTGGCAAAACTGAAACTTTGATTAGCATCAAGCCGCTAACGTGCTAACAGCTGAAAGCTGCAGTGGCCTGAAGGATGTGTGTTTACTGACTGGTGCTGGCACATCAGCTGTTCTCTGTGCAGCTCGTCACGACTTTCCAACATCCACAACAATCAAGAGACCTCGTCTGGACCTCGAGGAGGGGGAGGAGGAGGAGGAGGAGGAGGAGTAGTAGGCCTGGATGCTACCTCTGACCCTGCAGACTCTGTCACAGCTTTGACAGAGCTGACAGACATGTGAGTCACTCTAATATGTCTGTAAGTGTGTGGATGCATCAGCTGGCAGTTCAAGCTAACGCAGGCTAATTCAGTGTTTGAACCTTTTCTGTAACGAGTCTTCAGGCTCAGCGGCAGTCCTGAGGACAGCCTGCAGTCCTGAGGACAGCCTGCAGTCCTGAGGACAGTCTGCAGTCCTGAGGACAACCCGCAGTCCTGAGGACAGTCTGCAGTCCTGAGGACAACCCGCAGTCCTGAGGACAGTCTGCAGTCCTGAGGACAGCCTGCAGTCCTGAGGACAGTCTGTAGTCCTGCAGAGAAGCTGATCCATGAGCGCGGAGGCCGTCACTGTGTAATCTTATGGTTCTAAATAAAGAGCATGGTGAGAGCAATTACTGAGGAGTCAGAGAAACAGACGAACAGATCACAACGACTGTAAATACTAAAATAAATATAATAATAATAAAAAAAAAACTTTCCAAATGTCACATCACTTTTATCAGGCTACATCAGCTCTGGAAGTGATCCTTTTAAAAAGCCAATTACAGGAGGAAAACACTTAAATGTCAGTAACTCCGGTCGGATGGTCTGGAGTGAGAGACAGTCCGTCTAACAAGCTGAATTTAACAATCAGGCAGTTGTGACGGGTGTTTCTCTTCTGTTCACACTGCGATCAGCACACGCCTTCATTCGAGACCGCGTTCATCTTCAGGCCTGTGTGGTCGACGCCGATAGAACACGACGGGACAGTGAAACTGTTCAGTTCTCAAAGACTTCGGATCAGATTCGGGCTCAAACACGAAGCTTTTGGTGCTCATCAGAAGTGCTGCTAAACTCAGTCACAGTGATCTCGTGGCTAAAAACACCTGCAGAGATGATGCAGATGGTAGGTGGTGCTCTGACCAATCAGAGCTGAGGGGGCCTTAAAGGGACAGGCACTAGAACGGAGCGAACAGCAGCACTGCTGCAATGGCCTGTGAAGTGTTTTTTGAACATTGAAGCATGGAAATATCTTCTGGTAACCTCTCAAATTGAAGGTGCGAGTGACAATGATCAGAATACGTCACCTTTAATGTCCAGTCAAAGAAACTTGAACTGATTTCCTGACGAATCACGTATATTTAGTGGTGTTTAGGCAGGAAGACGCTGGCCTGATTGAGCTGTTTGCACTAACGAGTCTGAATCCTCCACAGACATTAAAAGACCATAAAATCTGTACGTTAGCTTTGACTAATAATGCTGATAAACTCTGACTGCGAGGTTACAGATTAAATAAGAGTGAGGAGAAAAAAGAAAAAAGTAAAGAAGACAATGGAGACAGAGAGGAAAAGAAGAGAAAACAAAGAGGAAAGAAAACAAAGACGAGAAAGAAAAATGAGAGATTAAGAGCAGGAACAAAAGAAGAAACGGAGAGAAGGTAAAGGAGAAAAATGTGAGAATGGAGGGAGCAAATGAAAAGAATCCAGAGGGAGAGACTGAAAATGAAAAAGAAAATTAGAAAGTAAGAGAGATAAAGAGAGGAGGAGAGCAAATGAAACACAGACAGAGGTGCTGTGGTGTTTTTATGGGACTCAATTAACCAGTTTGTTTTCCCTCTCCTCCTCCCCCTCTTCCTCCCCCTCTTCCTCCTCCTCCTCGTCCTCCTCCTCCTCCGTTCCCTGCAGCTTGAGGTGGTGATCAGCTCCTGACTGCTGTTTTTAGAGCGTTGATGGAGAAACGATGGATGAAAAGATTATTTCAAGTGTTTTATCCCAAAAAAGCCCAAAACCAAGAAAGCACCTTTATTAGTTTTCCACGTTTTTTATCACTTAAACGTGAACATTTTCACCCACATCTGCACATTTATCGATGAAACCTTTAAGTTTGGACGAGTGGGATTTTTCCCAAAGCGATCGTCTTTGTGTCCCGATGAAGGAAATCCATCGATCTATGAACTGAGGCTGCATCTGTCCTCACACGCAGTTTGACCTTGAACAAATGCGAAAAACGACAAGCTGCTGCTGAAACCCGCAACAGAAATATGAAAGCTAATTTACAGCCTCTTTATTTTCTTCGTCATTCGTGTGTGTGTGTGTGTGTGTCATAAATTCTTCATAAGGCCAGGACAGTTCAGAGGCGAGGCGCAGGACATCAATTCCAGTTAATTCCCAATTTGTGTCAGAGCAGCAGATGCCGACGCCAGCACTGATAGGCCCGTTAATATGCTGCTCAGACGCCATGTTGGGAGGGGGTGGAGGGAGGGAGGTGAAGACGTATAGTGAGAGACAAACAGAGCTTTGATATGTGGTGAAAATTTGTCAAGAAAAAGAAAACAGCTCAAAAATTTGATAAGAAAGAGGAAACAGAAATGAAAGGACGAATAAATAAAGGTGAGGGAGGGAGAAAGTGAAGGAGGAGAGAGGTTAGAGGAGTCAAAGAGGAAAGACAGAGCAGGAGGAGAGGAGGACCAGGGAGGGTTGAGGGAGAACAGAGGAGCAAAGGGGTGATGCGGAAGGGGAGGAGGTGAACAGGGCGTTATTACATGAGAGCCGAGGGAAACATTGGCTTCTCTGTCCTGATCAGACTCCAACTCAAAAGCACAAACTTACATGAACACGTACGAGAAGAAGCTTAGCTAACTGGAAACGTTCAGCAGTGAACACTGATCACTGTGAGCTGCACACACGTTCGACCTGCCGCAGGTTACAGGTGAGCAGGTTTGATCGACAGGTGAGACCAAACCTGGACGACTGAACGTCCACTGAAGTGCGAGGACAGGGTGTCCACAGACTTCTGGCCATATATGTCTCAGAGAGATGAAGGACGAAGGAGAACAGAGAGAGAGATTAAAAGTGTCTGCTTCACTGTCACTACCCACAATCCCTCAGTTCCCTGATGATGTGTGTGTGTGTGTGTGTGTGTGTGTGAAACGGCATTGTGAGTCCAAATGTCTCTTTGTCAGTAATAGAAGTTTAATCACAGTCTGGTTACTGTGGCGGAAACACACACGGAGACGGAGACAGGAAGAGACAGAGGGGTGGGGGGGTGGGGGGGGGAGAGAGGGCGGGAGAGAGAGAGAGAGAGAGAGAGAGAGAGGGGGGGGGGGGGACTCATCTGTTGCTGTTGTTTAATTTCTAAAATGGAATCTGTTTCAGTGACACTGATACATATGTTAATGCACACACACACTTTGAATGTGTGTGTGATGCGATAATGTATGTGTGTGTGTGTGTGTGTGTGTTTGCATCATTAGGGACTACATGACACACACGTGCGCGCGCACACACACACACACAGATGCCGTTTGCTCCTGTGTTTGCGAGCGCGAGCTGAACGCGTCGACGCGCCGCTCGGTCGACAGGAGACGGTTTGTTTCTTCGCAGGAACAAAGTCACATCGACGCATTTCAGCCTCCTGACGAGCCGCTGCCAGCTGTCACCTCCACCGCAGACCCGGAATTAATCACCACGCCCGGGCAGAGACAAACAACTGCTGCCGACGTGCCCGTCAGCAAGGCGCCCGCAATCCAAACAGATAAACAGAGTTATTTGAGGAGTCATGTGACTGAACCATAAACACCAACGTCTGAAAATGTGTTTACGTGATACAAACTAAATCAAAGGACACAAAAACGTCAGCTATGACTCCCAGGGTGCACTTCAGCGACAAACATCCAATCACAGAGCTTAGAATGACGGCACACGGTGCTGAAGGTGAGCTGACACCTGACGAAGGATCTGCTGTTTTAGTCCAATCGCTGACTCTGGATCAGTTTTAGACACGTTCTTGCACTTTGTCGTAATTTGGTGCAGAATTTATGAGCGCCGATTAACATCTGTCGTTTCTCCATGGCAACAGAGGCTGAGGCTCATGGGTAATGTGGTATTGAGTATTTTCATTGTGAAAGTGATGATTTAAAGTTTCATGTTTGGGAGAAAAGGCGCCTCCTGCTGTCAGATTTTAGTTGAACGGTCTTTAAGATGGCTTCTATTAACAACTTTAGGTCTAATTTTTCTGTTGTTCATAGTTGCTGTTTTTTAAGTATCAGTTTATTTGTGTGTATTTCACGTATCCGTGTACTTCCTGTACGTGCTTGTTGTGTTTTTAGGACTAAAGCAGGGTGAAGCGATGACACAGCTCCAGCTCTGCTGTGGACAAATATTCAGTGCGTGCACCATGAGCACTGTCTACAGAACGCTGCTGTCGCTGTACACAGAACATCATCCCACTGAACGCTCCTCGGTGTCTTCTGCTGTTGGACAGAAGCAGCAGTCAGTCGCTCTGACGGTCGGTGACGTCAGAGCTGCATCAGACAGACTGGAAACGAACAGCTGTGTGTGTTTATCTATCACGCCACATCGAGCGCACGGTCCATCTCAAGCCGCCTTCCTGCTTCCTGATGAGTTTCCTCTGCGACGACGACTTTGAGTAAACTTTCTCTGCAAGGGCACGAGGATCACCTGCGTGACCTCAGACATGACTCTCACCTGTTTTCAACCCACTGATCTACTGGAAGCCTCCACCTGATCAACACCAGTAACAACTCGCCTTTAAAGAGTCACAGAGTATACAGTCTGACAGATGGTGGATTTTTGAGGCCGATACTTCATCGATATTCTGTCTGAATATCATGAATCTCAAAGTTCATTTCCAGGTGGTTTGATGACCCTTCCATCCCTCCTTCCATCCCTCCATCCATCCATCCCTCCATCCATCCCTCCATCCATCCATCCCTCCATCCATCCCTCCATCCCTCCTTCCATCCCTCCATCCATCCATCCCTCCATCCATCCCTCCATCCATCCCTCCATCCCTCCGTCCATCCATCCATCCATCCATCCCTCCGTCCATCCATCCATCCATCCCTCCGTCCATCCATCCATCCATCCCAGTACATTCCATCATACAGCTAAAAGGCCACAGTGGCAGCAGGGCTCCTTAATTGAGACAACACTAATTATGATCTTCATGTTCTAGATTAGATCAGTGCTGATTAGCCTAAAATTAGACACACACACACACACACACACACACACACACACACACACACACACACACACAGTCCTGTGTCAACAGAAATACCAGTGTGATCCTCCAGATACTATCTCTGTGTTTGGCATTTCTAAAACTTGTGTATTTGTGTACTTGTGTGTGTGTGTGTGTGTGTGTGTGTGTGTGTGTGTGTGTTACCTCCAGCTGTCTCCATGTGTGCGTCAGGTTGTGTATTTTGCGGTGGAAGGTTGCAGGTAGCTCAGTCCCGCTCCTCTTCAGAGACTCGGCTCGGCCCAGCAGGCCGGTCTTCCTGCTCTCCATCATCATCAGCTCAGTGTGGGAGCTCTGGAGACAGACAGCAGGACACACACCCGTCACACAGATGGACAGACGGACCCGGCTAACAGAGGAGGAGCTCCACGCTGACCTCAGACTGTCTGAGGCTCATTCTCACACCCAGAGATTTATCAGGTCACTACGCGGCCGAGCTGACATCCAGATGGAGAGCAAAGTCTAACTGAATTTCAGGAAGTGGGCAGAAGAAAATCCATCGTTATGTGAATATTAGGAGTTGGCTCAAAGAGAAGCAGCAGATGGCGCTAACGCTCCAGTCAGGTGACATTAAAGGAACAAGGTGTCAGAATTGGCCACCTGTCGAGTGTCACTCCAAACAAACAGGGGGCAGCATATCAGCGGAGTACCTGCTAACTGCTGCTGTCCGCTGTTAGCTAGTTAGCTCAGTTAGCTGTGCAGCTAGTGGACCTGTTAGCTGACTGGAGTCTGTCCCGACTCCCGACTGTTTCATTTTTCCTGTCTTGACATTGTGAGTTTACTTTGTTTATTCGTGAGACTAAAAATGCAAACGAAGCTTAAACGTAGCGTACGTCTCACATCTGAAACCAACAGGCCTCTGCTGTCAGACCATCGAGGCACAAAGTGATATGACGATACAGAGCGGGCTGAAGTTAGCAAGCTGACAGCTAGCTGGTTAGCATGCTAACATCAGTAGATATCTCTGCAACACATTTCATAAACATCTTTGCTATAACTTTACTGTTACTTCCCCTTAGACCACATCTTACACACTGCACCTTTAAACCACTGCAGAAGAAGAGGACGCAACAGGATGACATCATCAAAAAGCGCCAGTTGAACTTCAGATGGTGGAAATTAAAAGGTATTAATGTGAGGAAGTCACATGCTTCATGCTCATTGGTTTTATTGGCTGATCGGTTTCCATTTCGCTTTGCCGCACTTTGCTTTTATCAAAACGCACAAACTGAAAATGCTAATAAAAACAAACGCATGGAAACGCAGCTGCTGATTGGCTGAAATCACTGGTGGCCCTGCCCTCCACCTGGACAGGTCACACTCTGCTCAGACCAGTTCCGAAACAGTTTCAGGTGCTGTTTTAGAAGCGTGACGGCGAACATGTCGTCACCTCTCCACGGCACAGTCGAGCTTTCTGAGCTGAAGGTCTTCAGCGGATCCATCGAGCTACAGCTGCCGTCCTCCACAAAGCGGGGAGCCTCGCAAACCTACAGGTGGTGAGTATTTGATACTCCACAGACGGCTCCTCAGCGCAGCGCTCCTTTAAGCGCTCTTTCAAAAAGCAGCAGATCTTTTCATGCTTGTTGTTTGCAGCTCATCTCATGATGAAATGTCTGAGGCAGTCGTAGGAGTTTTCACTCGCAGCTTCACCTGCTTTGACCACTTTAAAGGCAGAACTGTCGCAGCTCTGCAGACGTGCAGGCGGCGCTCGACGGCAGACTGCGGAGTCCTTTCTGGAAGGATTTTAAAGAAATGCTCCATTTTGTCGCAGCGAGCGTCGCTGAATGCTTTCTTCCTCCTGGTTCAGGCTTCTGTTTGAGCGCCGTGGTCGGGAGCAGCACAGCACTCCTCTGTTTACACCTGGTCTACTTCTCTTTTGACACTTTATGGTTATTAATTGGCTTTACTCCACATAATATGATGCATTCTCATCCCAGATATCTAATATTTGATCTGTTTTGTGTTCCTGCCTCTTAAACCTCTTCTCCTCTGTCTGACTGAAGGAAACCATGCTGTAACACTGAGAGCTGATTCTACGACGACCTTCACACATAAATCCAGCATCCAAACACTTTCTGCCTCTTTGCAGCTGAAATCCGTCTCTTCGCTCGTCATCTCGTTCCTTCTCGTTCACTTTTTGTTTAACTTCACTTCTTTCAGTCTGGACTTGTTTTGTCACGACCTTTGTTTTCTCTCCTCCTCTTTTCACTCCTCGCTCCTCTTTCACATCCTCCTTTTCTTACTCTAACTTTATTCTTGTCTCTGTCCTTTAAAACATCTCCTCCTCCTCCTCCTCTTTTGTTGTTCCCTCCATTTTTCCAATCTGTGTCTCAACACTTCTCCATCTTTATTTTCTTTACTGTAATCCTCCTCCTCATCCATCTTTTTCTCCACCCACCTCCTCTCTTTCCTCCCTCTTTTTGGCTGTTAGCGTAACTCCTCCGATGCCTCCATCTTTTTTTTTTTTGCTTAATTTCCCTCCTCCTCTCTTTTCTCTTTCTCCTCTTTTCATTTTCTGCATCGATAGCTACTTGATTCTACTTTTCCCTTGTCGTTTATCATTACTGCCCGGCCCCATTTGAATATTTAAATGTCTCGTCTCTGACTGTGTGTGTGTGTGTGTGTGTGTGTGTGTGTGTGTGTGTGAGAGGGTGTACGCGTGTGTGCATGTGTGTGTGTTTTTGCTGTGCTGTCATCAGAGAGGCGGCGGCCATTTTTCAACGTCGCCGATTCTGATGGAGATGCTATCGCTCGGCGCTTCACGGCCATCCATCCCCTTCACTTAGCTAATAGCCACGCCGCGAGAACGAGGGATCGACAGCAAAAAAAGAGACGAGTTGAAGGTAAATATGTCGGCGTCGCACTCGTCTAACAGTCAGGAAATTATACGATTTATTCGCTGATGGCAAATATTGATTTAAAAAGGGGAAAGGGAACTGGTGGAGGAGGGGGGGAGGGGTTGTTTTGTTGTTGTTGTTTGTTTGAAGGATGCCACTGATCCAAAGTCAAAGAAAGGGGGGGGGGGAGATAGACACGCCGATTAAAATGCATGAGATCCGAACTTTGAGATAAGTGCTGAGAGAGGGATCTTTGAGAAATGGGACGGTGGAGGGGAGGAGGGGAGGCTGGGAGTGATGGGGGGGGTGCATGGATGGCTAGTTGTGATGTATTCACGCCTCAAGTCAATCTCCATGCAAGGGTGGACTGAGACACACAGGCCCGAGGACGGAGGGAGACGCAGAAGAAAGAGGAAAAGACAAAGAGATGGAGAATGAGAGAAGAGCAGAGTGGAAACAAACAGAGTGAAGAAGAGCGCCGCCGCCAACGCGCCGCAGACGTGACAGGACGCCACACATGGTGAGGTGAACTTTGAAAAACATGCCGGCAACACCCGCCGCCGCGTTCAGCTTTCAGCCAATATCCACCGAAGCAAGAGAGCGACGGGCGAAAGCGCGTTCAAAGCGAAGCAGGACGTCACTTCAGCTCCTGACGAGCAGAGAGCGGACATGTCCGCAAGATTCAGCCGCCCAAACACCGAAAGTCTGCAAAGACGAAGACCAGCGGCGCCGCGGGAGGCAAGACAAAGGTTTCCCCGCCGAGGAGGGACACGGACTGAGAGGGACTCAGAGAAACTCGTCCTCTTGACTCGTCTGTCCAACATCACGTCAGTGTTTTTCACAGTAAAACGTTCGAACTCTGGAGCCAATCGCTCAGTTTACAGGGAGAAAAGACGAACTGTGAGAGTTTCACACACTGAACGTGAGCCTGTGAAGCTCTCCTCCATCTCACTTTCACTTTTCACTAAACCTTTATTGAACCAGGAGGTAATCCGCTCTCTCCCTCAGGTTCAGGGTTCAGGGGAGAACCGTGAAGTGAACTCTGACCTCCGACCTTCTGCCTCCGCTCTCCTCCTCAAATCTGTTAATCTGCAAACTCTTCCTGCTCCTGAAGTCGCTCAAAGTTTGCGAGCGCGAGCTCAGTGTCTGGACTCAAATCATAGAACATCAATTGTGACTAATTTAAAGTGATTAGCTGTTGCTCCGGGCCCATATGTTGGAGATCCAGTTCAGCTAAAGCTGTTAGACACATTTTATTCCTCAGCACTTTGAAACAGGGACGATCAGACGTGTACATGTGGTTTCTGTGCGTGAGGATAAAACACATGCAGGACAGTATATGAACAAACATGCAGATTATCAGGATACGAACATGTTTTCAGAATGAGCCAAACCTTAAAGAGCCAGCGCACTCCTCGTCTGAGTTCAAAGTTAACCGAAACCGAGGAGGGCGCCATTAATGTCGCGAGCCTCTCCTCCAGGAGCACAGGGGCGCCTCCTCCTGCGCTGTGATACAGCTGACAGGCGTCGTTTGAGGGATAAATAACGCTTTGATTTTAGGCTGAACTGTCCCTTTAAATGCACAGTTTAAATAAGCTGGCTGATATTTTTCACTTTATTTTCTGACATTTCATCGACTGAACAACCAATCAATGATGAAAACGCGTCGTTTGCAGCTCTGACTTCATCTATTTGTCAATATTCAGATATAAATATACCGAAAATCTGCTTTAAAACACGTGAAGCAGCAATAATTGGTTCAATATTTTGCAGATATTGGATATTTTCCACAAAACAAAGTGAATTCAAACACAAACATGCTCACAGAAATGTTGTTGGAGGCGTTTTTAATTCACAAACAGCAAACAGACAAACACACGTCTCATATTTCATCACATACGAGCGTTAAAAGACGTCTTTCCAAAAACAGAGAAACGAGGGATAAACGCTTGACAAAACAGACGGGGGGGGGGGGGGGGAGCGGAGGGGAGGGGCGGGGGGAGAAAATCAACAAGCAATCATAAGTTTAATTTGGTCTCCATATTAATGAGCGCGGAGCTGAAATGTCAGCAAAAATGCAGTCATACATGAAAAACATTTAATGCGCTCTGAACATCGGCGTTTTTTCTGCCTCTTCTCGCAGATTCATCTCATCCTCCAAATGAGAGAAGTTTGTCGAGGCTGCGTAACGGAACCATTCTGTCGTTGCCGCAACTAAAGTTCGGGGGAAGTGATAAGGACGCATCTTCATCCTCCTCCTCATCGTCTCTCCTCCTCCTTTGTTTCTCTTCTTCTTCTCCTGCTCTTCTTTTTATCGTTACTCTTCTTTGTTCTTCTCTGGCTGTCAGCCTCTTCTGCTTCCTCTCCTCCTCCTCCTCCTCCTCCTCCTCCTCCTCCTCCCTCTTCGTCATCACTGACCACATGTCGGACTCCTCTTCATGAACACTGATGTCAAACACGGCTGCATTTTGCTGCTTATTCTCCAGACGAACGCTGATTTGGACGGTTCAGAAAAAAGCTGAATTCCACTAAACGCCTCTTTTGTTGTTGTTTATGTTTTCTTCAGCGTTTGCATGTGACAACTCCAGGATGAAGACGATGAGATGAAGACTGTGGTTGTAAGACATGAACTATGGTTAATATACAGCTAAGTTCTTGAAGAAGAACATGGTGTATTCCTGCATTATGACTGATAAACAGTGTCTGTTCACTATCAGCTCCACTCTAAAGACACTGAGCTGTAAACAACAAACGTCGTTTATTTTTCAGTTATTAAGCTCATTGTTTTTGCCGTAAACACTTTTTCAGCTGTGAAGGGAAAATATGTATTTATAGGCCAACAGGAGTCCATCTTAAATCCTGAACGAGCATGAAACAAACAGGCTGGGTGAGATGAACTCTGACCTCTGACGGCGGCTGTTACTGGCGCAACTGCTCCCAGTATAACTACAACCAGTACGCAGACACAGACACTCATCGCTCATCACAGCAATCCTCTATTTTTTTGCTCTCCACTGTGTGTGTGTGTGTGTGTGTGTGTGAGCGGCCTCCACTGTCCAGCAGTGACTTGTCTATATGTTCCTTGGGTTTGTCTTCGTCTCACGTCTCAGCGACGTCTTTCTGTTGGTCTTTTCTTTACGAGCTTCGACAAACGAAGTTAAATAAATTTCAGCCTGTGAAGTTTAACGAAGACGCGTGACACACGTTGAGCCTGAGGACGTATCTTACAGCTGGACAGAACACAGACAGACCTGAGGAATGGATGACAGATAGCGTCTCTGCTGTGTTCAGGATCGTTCTTCATGACGGTTTTCAGACGTTTAAAGAAGCTCAGGCTGAACTTTCTGTGCTGCTCAGAGCTTCTGGAAGTTTCTCTTTCACCAAATTAAAACCCCTCTGTTTGGACAAAAAGATGCAAAAAAAAAAGAAAAAAAAAAAAGGACTTTCTCTCTTTCCAAACGAGGCGACAACAAAAGACCCGGCAACATGTTTTAATTGTCGCCATGGAAACCAGATGAATGAGCCGTTTGACTGGCCGGTGGAGACGGCTCACCATTCAGCCTCACAGCGAGTCACGTGTGTGTTTCTGTGTGTGTGTGTGTGTGTGTGTGTGTGTGTGTGAGGTCATTAGCACAAAGCAAAGAGGGTGAAATTTCTACCAGTCTGTTGAGACAGAGAGACGGGGAGGGAAGACAGAGACGAGGACAGACGGCTGAATGAGCGCACATGACTGTCCATTAAAGAGCAAAACCAAAAACCAATAAACAATCGTCTCCACCGATCACAGACGTCCTGATTGGCCAGAAAACGGTTTATTCATTCGGTTTAACCACACAATAAAAGTGTAGCTTCACTCAGCGTCTTCAGTTCGTTGTATCATTGGAGTTTAGATCATGTGTTCATAACCACGTTCTGTGTTCGACATCTTGGTTCAAACTGGCCTGAATTTGGTTGAAAAGTGAAGTTTTTCAGGTCTGGGCTGGATGAACGGTGATGACGCAGTCAAAGAGGAAACATAAGAGGTGAGCTGTCTCGTTAAAAGTATCTCAGATGTTGTCAGATGAAAATCACTTCAGTGACTGGATTCGAGTTTGAAGCAGATCCTTAATAATGAAATGTGCTGATGTAACTGCTGGTGAAATTAAATGCAACCCAGACATGTAAAAAGATTTTCAGAAGAGCTGCTTTCACTCTAATCCAGACATTTACATGTTTTGTGAAGCACAGATTATAAAAACATCCTTCCTGTTTCTGTCCTCTGCTACCAGAACAGGAAGTGGAAACAGCAACGATACAGGAAAGAAGAAGAAGAAGAAACTGACAGTGAACAGCACACCTGCAGGAACAGGAAGTAACAGGTGTGTTCGTGGAAGGGAGGCTGGGATGAGCTCAATCAACTCAAGAAAAACTCTCAAAAATCTCAAAAACTACCGTGAACAAAAGGCTGCTGTGAATATTCAGAGTCTCCTGAAAATCTGAATCATTGAAGTTTATGAAGGAAACGACGTCGACTGACTGATTTCACTCTGCGCTGGTACAAAAACACCAGCGAGAGACGAACAGAGAAGAAGAAGAAGAGAGAGAGCGTTGGCTGGAAGGAGGCTGAGTCAAACAGGCTGTGGTATGCCGCTCGTGGGTGATGCCAGGTGACCTCTGACCCGCTAAGAACCCTGGGAATTCTCTTGTGGCAAGACAGTACGAGACGAAACAATACGAGCAGAAGAAGAAGAAAACGCAGAGGAATCCCAGAATATTCAGCCAGAACCAGGCTCGGGTGAGGCTCCAGTTTGGATCCAGTTCCACCAAACGAACGCGTTAGCGAAGCTTTTGTTGACGACGTGCAGGAACGTCAGCAGGCTTCTGGTTTACAGCCGCCGCCGCCGCCGCCGCTCGCCGCTCACACCGCCGAGGGTCTACGAAGACACTGCCAGGCGTCCTGTGCATCAGCCGGCCCACAAAACCTCAGAGCTCAGGGTCAAACTGAAAGGTTACGAGTGACTTCTACAGAAAACAGACCAATGGACTGCAGCGGGTGTGATGGAGAATGTAAACAAACTAGTCAAGTAAAACACCTGCTGCACCTACAGCGAAACAGCTGGATGAGACCAGGTTCGGTCTTAATCTGGGTCACTCAGATTAAGGAGAGAGATTAACATTTGGTTTTCTTCAAAGGGATCTCTCAGTTTTAGAGTCCAGACTAATGTTAGGTTTGGGTTCACGGCCTGTCAACGAGTGTCCTCATGAGTGTAGAAGGATAAACACCAGTGTGTGTTTCTGACCCCATAGGAAGCTGGATGGATCGCACTATTCAGCATCTAAACAAAGAGCGCCTTTATACTGAGGGGGGGGGGGGGGGGGGAGAGAGAGAGAGGAGAGGGAGAGAGAGAGAGAGAGGAGAGGGAGGGGGGGAGAGAGAGAGGAGAGGGAGAGAGAGAGAGAGAGAGAGAGAGAGAGAGAGGAGAGGGAGGGGGGGGGAGAGAGAGGAGAGGGAGCGAGAGAGAGAGAGGGGGAGGGGGGGAGAGAGAGAGAGAGAGGAGAGGGAGAGAGAGAGGGGGAGAGAGAGAGAGAGAGAGGAGAGGGAGAGAGAGAGGAGAGAGAGAGAGAGAGGAGAGGGAGAGAGAGGGGGGGGAGAGAGAGAGAGAGGAGAGGGAGAGAGAGAGGGGGAGAGAGAGAGAGGAGAGAGAGAGAGAGAGGAGAGGGAGGGAGAGAGAGAGAGAGAGAGAGAGAGAGAGGGGGAGGGGGGGAGAGAGAGAGAGAGAGAGAGAGGGGGGGGAGAGAGAGAGAGAGAGAGAGGGGGGGGGGGGGAGAGAGAGAGAGAGGAGAGGGAGAGAGAGAGAGAGAGAGGAGAGGGAGGGGGGGAGAGAGAGAGGAGAGGGAGAGAGAGAGAGAGAGAGAGAGAGAGAGAGAGAGAGAGGAGAGGGAGGGGGGGAGAGAGAGGAGAGAGAGAGAGAGAGGAGAGGGAGGGGGGGAGAGAGAGAGGAGAGGGAGAGAGAGAGAGAGAGGAGAGGGAGGGGGGGAGAGAGAGAGGAGAGGGAGAGAGAGAGAGAGAGAGAGAGAGAGAGAGAGAGAGGAGAGGGAGGGGGGGAGAGAGAGGAGAGAGAGAGAGAGAGGAGAGGGAGGGGGGGAGAGAGAGAGGAGATTTGATTTTTCAAACCACTTTTATTTGCTCACCGGTCCAAAAGAAACAACAGTAGTATTAACAGTTCAGTGCTCAAAATAAAAACAGACCAACAACAAAAAAAAAAAAAAAAAAAAAAAAAAAAAAAAAAAAAAAACCTCCACCTTACAACACAAAGATTAAGACATCTTTAGCTCAGTAGATGTCCAAAAAGCAGCTTTTTCTCTTCCACTGAACACAGCACATCGTCCAGACACCACGTGCCTTCAAACTCATCCAAGTTCTGTGTTAGACTGAAGAAATTAAAATCCGTCCTCAGTCGGGTTTTCACCATCCGACAGAAGATCAGCCTGACATCAGTGTCCACAGAACTCTCCATTCTGTTTCTCCTGCTGATGTAAATGGCCATTTTGGCCTGACCAATCAGGAAGTTTAACAGCTGACCTTTTGATTTATTTTTCTTTTTGTACTTGTGACAAAGAATGAATGTTTGATGCGAGAAAACCTCCTGGAACTTGGAGAAAAACACATTCAGCAGGTAAAACAGAGCAGAGAGACGTGCACACTCCAGGAAGCAATGAAAAACAGTTTCTCTCTGAGCACAGAAAGGACAATCAGGCCCAACATCTGGATTGATGACTGACACGAAGGCGTTCACAGGAAGCACAGCGTGCAGAAGCCTCCACTGTAAGTCTCCCACCCTCCTGGTTAAAGGAGCTTTGTACAGCGTTCTCCACTCAGGCCTCTGAGCCTGTGTGAGGGCCAGCCGAGCTCTCCAAGGAGTGTCCACTCGCCCCGCCAGTTTACGCTGGTTCAGCACTTTAACCAGTAAACAGTACATAACTTTGCCTGTTAAAGTCCTCAGTGTGTACTCACTGTTCACCTTTAACATGAAATCATCAGCACATTCAAACACCGGAATCATTTTTAACTCGGGGAAGGGATCCGAGTCGTCCGCTGCTTTCAGCCCTGCACCGTGTGCAGCAGCTAAAGACCTCTCTGAGTCCGTCAGCTGCTGTTTCCAGCCTCCCAGCAGGTGGCTGATGACCCTGGCAGACCTGACCCCGACACAGGAGGCCAGACCTGCAGCATTGTCCATAGAGGGGCCGCACAAGTCCATCACCCGGCCCAGTGTAACAATCTTGGCCTCACACAGTCTCTGAAGCAGGGACGGTCCTGCTGCACACCTGAGCCGAGTCCCGTAGACCACCGGCTCCTTCAGAAGCCAAAAGAGAGAGTCACCGTGAGTCTGTCTCTCTTTTTTAAACAGACTCCACACTTTAAAAAGTCCACGGTAGAAAGGCGGCAGATTGTCCAGCCTAACTCCACTCGTATCCATTAAGAAGAGGGACTCTGCCAGTCCCAGTCCACCACGGCGCTCTAGAAGGGCTCGAGACACAGGTCTCCAGACCAGGTCTGCCGGTCCGGACAGCAGTCTCTGGATGAACTGGAGCCTGAAGGCCGCTCCTCTGCTCGCCAGGTGCACCAGCCCGTGCCCTCCCTCGTCCTTAGGCAGGAAGAGGACGCTCTGCGGGATCCAGTGCAGACGGTCCCAGAAAAAGTCCACCATGACTGCCTGCACCTTGGACAGCAAGTTCAGGGGAGGGTCCACACACGCCAGACGATGCCACAACATGGAAGACACAAGGTTGTTAATCACAAGCACACGACCTTTAAAAGACATTTTTGGCAGAATCCATTTCCATTTGTCCAGCTTGGCCTGGACCTTTTCCAGTACATTCTCCCAGTTTTTGGAAAGAGAGGATTCATCTCCGAGATGAACTCCCAGATACTTCAGTCCTCCTCTCTTCCAAACCAGGCCTCCTGGTAGCACCAGCTTTCTGCTCAGCCCGTCACCCACAGCTAAAGCCTCGCTCTTCAGCCAGTTGACTTTAGCTGAGGAGATTTTACCAAAGTCCAGGACGGTTTGATGCAACCTATAAATGTCTTCCTGTTTTTTGACAAAAATGATGACATCATCAGCATATGCAGACAACACACATGGTTTTTTAAGACCTGGAAAAGAAAAACCAGACAGCTTTGATCTCAGACAGTGTAAAAGAGGCTCGATGGCCAGAGAGTACAACATGCCTGAGAGAGCGCACCCCTGTCTGACGCCCCTCAGGACTTTAAAAGGAGCACTTAAAGCACCATTAACTTTCAGTACACTCTCAATGTCACAGTACAGGACCCTGATCTTGGCTATAAGACCAGAGCTCAACCCAAAAGCTTGCAGCGTCCGCCACAAGTACTGGTGTTCAACCCGGTCAAAAGCCTTTTCTTGGTCCAGAGAAATCAGACCAAGCTCACAGCCCAATGAACCAGAGAGGTCCAAAATGTCACGAATTAAAGCGATGTTGTCAGTTATCAACCTGCTGGGTACGCAGTACGTCTGATCCCTGTGAATGATCTGCTCCATCACTTTTTTCAGCCTCTTGGCCAACACCTTTGACAGCAGCTTATAGTCTGTGCAGAGTAAGGACACGGGCCTCCAGTTCTTAATGTCCTGCAGGTCTCCCTTCTTTGGAAGCAGGGTGAGAACAGCCCTCCTGCAGCTCAGAGGCAGTTGTCCCTTACTCAGACTGTCTCTGAGGACGACCAACAGATCTTCCCCCAGCACTGGCCAGAAAGCCTTGTAAAAATCGGCGGGGAGGCCGTCTATCCCCGGAGCCTTCCCGTTCTGCAGGCTCTGCAGGGCCTCCTGCAGCTCCCGAGCAGACACTGGAGCCTCCAGCTCGACAATGTCCTCTTCACAGACCTGAGGCAGACCCTCGAAGAAGGCCGTGGTCACCTCAGGCTCCTCCTGGAGCTCGGCCTTGTAAAGTCTTTTGTAGAAATCCGCAGCGTGCTGACGGATCTCAGCAGGGTCGTACAGCAGCTGTCCGGTGTCAGACCGCAGAGAGTGCATCAGCCTCTTCTGTCCACTCTTACGCTCTAGACCGAAGAAGAAGTGAGAGGGAGCGTCCATCTCAGCGATGTGCCTGAAACGTGAGCGGACCAGAGCGCCCTGAGCAGAGATACCCAGCAGGTCAGACAGAGCTGATTTTTTATCTTTGAGAACTTGAAAATGTTCTCGATCTCCTGTGGAGTCTGCTAGATGTTGAAGCTCCACGACTTCTCTCTCCAGATCTCTCATAGACCGGGCCATGTCCTTTGTGACATTGAAAGTGTACTGCAGACAAAGCTGCTGGATCTGAGCTTTGCCCACGTCCCACCACTGTTGCAAAGAGCTAAAATCAGACTGTGTTTGTCTGAAATTACTCCAGAAGGACTTAAAGGCCTTTTGAAACCTGTTGTCTGCTAGCAGACTGGTGTTAAAGTGCCAGTACGCACTCTTACATTTAACGTCTCTGACAGACAGCACACAGTGCACCAGAGAGTGGTCAGAGAAACCCACCGGGCTGATGGAAACACCTTTAAAAACACTGAAGT
Organism: Chaetodon auriga; assembly: GCF_051107435.1. Classification (NCBI taxonomy): domain Eukaryota; kingdom Metazoa; phylum Chordata; class Actinopteri; order Chaetodontiformes; family Chaetodontidae; genus Chaetodon; species Chaetodon auriga. Next base: position 1,497,325 of record NC_135087.1, read on the forward strand.
GATGGTTAAAACAGTACATTCTGTCCAGTCTGGCCAGAGACATCCAGTTATCTCTGCTGTGAGCCCAGGTGAACTGTCTCTGAGCAGGATGGAAACGTCTCCACACGTCACAGAGATCAAATGTTTCGACGAGTTTCATCAGAGCCCGTCTGGAAGCAGCGTGAGGTTCTTGATGG
>NC_135087.1:1505000-1507500 GCF_051107435.1 Chaetodon auriga
TGTGTGTGTGTGTGTGCGTGTGTGTGTGTGTGCGTGTGTGTGTGTGTGCGTGTGTGTGTGTGTGTGTGTGTGAGAGAGAGACAGAGATTTTCCTGAGCTGCAGGACGTTTCTTTTGGAGGATCAGGGGAGATTTTTGCTGTTTCAAAGTGTTTTTTAAATGCTTGAAGACTGATGTTTTCCTTCTCCTCTTTCTTCTCTCCATCCCTCCGTTTCTTCTTCTTCTTTCTTTCTGTGTCTCACTTCAAACGTGCAGAGGTCACATCTTCTTCTGTGGTGGATTATAGGAGCAGATTTTATCTCATTACTCAGTCATCCATTCATTCTCTGCTTTCTTCTTCATTTTTTCTGTTCATTTCTCTTTTTCTCTACTTCCCTCACTGATTCTCTCCTTTTTGTTTTCCTTAGTTCCTTCTTCCAGTCTTTCTTTCAGTTCTTCCTTTTCTTCCTCCCTCTTCCCTTTGTTATTTCTTCCATTAATGACTTGGTTTCTTCTTTCAGTCCTTCTCCCCATTTTTTAATTCCTTCTTTCTTTCCTTTAATTTCCTCTTTCCTTCCTTCCTTCTTCCCTGACATATTTCCTCGCTCCCTCTTTCATTCCATCTTTCTCTTTTAATCCCATCTTATCCCTCTTTCATTTCCTGTTTCTTTCCTTCAGTCGTTCTTTGCATTCTTATTTCTTTCCTTCTTGAATTCCTTCTTTCATTTCCTCTTTACCTCCTTTATTTCCACACATTTTTCCCTTGTTTCATTCCATCGTTATTTGCTTTTTTAATTTCTTCAGTTCCTCTTTTTCATTTTACTTCCCTTCCTTCTCTTCATTTTTATGTATTCCTTCTTTCCTTCTTCTAGTCTTCTTTTTCTCATTCCCTCGTCCCTTCCTTATTTCATCCCTTCATTACTTGATTTCTTCTTTCAGTCCTTCTCTGTCCTTCTTTCCTTCCTTTAATTTCCTTCTTCCTTCCTTCTTTGAATTCTTCTTCCCTTCAATCCCTCTTCACTGACATATTTCCTTGCTCCCTCTTTCATTCCATCTTTCCCTTTTTAATCTCATTTTATCTTTCATTTCCATCGATCCTTCTTTACATCCTCCTTTACTTCCTTCTTTATTCCTTTTCTTCCTTACATCTTTCTGTTTCCATCTTTCACTCCATCTTTTTTCATGTCTTCTGTTTCCTTTTTCTTCTCTTCCTTCCTCCCTTCCTTTGTTCCTTCCTTCCTTCCTCCTCGTTATTGCAGTAAAGAGGTTGAAAGCATCCAGACATTTGCAGCAACAAATTACTTCCCTTCTTTCTTCCACTGGTTTGTACATTCTTTCTTCCTGCTTTCTCTCTCTTCTTGTTCTTCCTCCCTCCCTCCCTCCCTCTCTGGATGGAAGGAGGTTGGGAGCGTTAGCAGCACAGCGAGGATTGCAGCAACAATTACATGTGAAATTAGCCTCGCCTCATAGCCTGCAGTGTAATTCCAGCCTTCTGAGGCGTGGCAAAGTCATCTGTCTCTAATTAAAGATTCTCTCTCTCCCTCCCTCCCTCAGCCTCTCACTATCTCTCTCTTCCTCTCTCTCTCTCGGGTTAACATTCATCTTCTTTCATCCTTCGTCTGGGGGTGGGGGGGTGGGGGGGTGTGCTGGAAAGGTGCATATCAAAACCTAATTCACTGCAGGTCACAGTTTTTAGCAGGTAAAACAAATTATTTCCTACTTTTCATTTCATTTCTAATTCCTTTCTTTCGTCTTTGCCTTCCTCGTTGGTTTTCTGTTGCGTGACTTCCTTCACTCGCTCGTATTTCCCTCTTTTCTCTAATGGAAGTCAGCAAGCAGAAGCTTGAATCCAGACATGCTGCTTTCATTATCAGCGTTCAAAAACAACACGAGGAGCCCAGAAATTAAGATGGAATACCCACAAACACGCCGGCGTGTTTCTGCTGTTTCTTTCTTTTTTCTTTACTTTTCTCCTCGATCGATAATCACCAACAGCAGCGTTCTGTGAGCTCTGACCTTTGACCTCTGTATCGCTGTCTGCTCTCAGAGAGACTTATATCAATATTTGTCGTTCGTCACTAACTGCCGTCAACGTGTGAGCGTCTGTCAGCGGCACATTTTTCATTTAATCAGTATTTCAGAAATAAAGAGATTCAACAATAAATCAGAAGGTGTTGCAGTGAAGACGGATGAAGACGGAGGACAGAAATCTCAGAGGATGCAGGACTTAAGCCGTCAGTGTGTTTCTCAGGCATGACTCTGAGTGTGTGTGTGTGTGTGTGTGTGTGTGCGCGCGCTCGGCCTCATGTTGAGGTTGTGTACTCTTGCTGCTGCCCTCAGGGTTTCAGATCTCGTTTCATTCCTCCTTCTTTCTGTCCACACACTCGCTCTTTTCCTCTCCAGGAAACAGGATCACAGGTCATTTGTTCAAACGCTCAAAGTTCACATTTCAGATGCTTCCACCGTAAAAATAATGACAATCATAATACACATTTCAGGGGGAAATTATTGAAATAAAATCA
>NC_135087.1:1510000-1530000 GCF_051107435.1 Chaetodon auriga
TCTGGTGTACTCTGAGTATCTGGTGTACTCTGAGTATCTGGTGTACTCTGAGTATCTGGTGTACGGTGAGTATCTGGTGTACTGTGAGTATCTGGTGTACTCTGAGTATCTGGTGTACTGTGAGTATCTGGTGTACTCTGAGTATCTGGTGTACTCTGATTATCTGGTGTACTCTGAGTATCTGGTGTACTCTGAGTATCTGGTGTACTCTGAGTATCTGGTGTACTCTGAGTATTTGGTGTGCTGTTCTCAGACTTAATGTGCTTCATGTCTGCAGTGGGCAGGTGGTGAAGACAGCAGCCTCAGTCTTCCTCCTTCAGCAGGATAAAAACCAGCATCATAAACAATCAAGAAAATCCACTAGAAACCCAAACGGACGTTTCGCATCGTGGAGCCGTTATGAGGTCAGAGTAAACAGCTCCACCCATTAAAGGAGCTCCGCTGCTTTAGAGACAGACTTTAAGAGGCAGCAGAGACTGACGAAGGTCAAACTGTGGTTCTTAGAACAAAAACACTGCATCCTACACTTCCCACAATGCACTGCTTCCATTACACTCGTCCTGCCTGGTAAATGCTCGTGAAAGTCAACAGCCTGACTGTGCTGCAGACGTCCAGTGATCAATGAGACCAATCAGGGTCAGAGTCACTGTGACACTGTGGTACTCTGGAACTGTGATACTGTACTTCTGTGGTACTGTGGAACTGTGATACTGTACTTCTGTGGTACTGTGGTACTGTGATACTGTACTTCTGTGGTACTGTGGTACTGTGATACTGTACTTCTGTGGTACTGTGGTACTGTACTTCAGAGGTATTGTGGTACTGTGATACTGTACTTCTGTGGTAGTGTGGTACTGTGGTACTGTGATACTGTACTTCTGTGGTAGTGTGGTACTGTGGTACTGTACTTCTGTGGTAGTGTGGTACTGTGGTACTGTGATACTGTACTTCTGTGGTAGTGTGGTACTGTACTTCAGAGGTATTGTGGTACTGTGATACTGTGATACTGTACTTCTGTGGTATTGTGGTACTGTGATACTGTACTTCTGTGGTAGTGTGGTACTGTACTTCAGAGGTATTGTGGTACTGTGATACTGTGATACTGTACTTCAGAGGTATTGTGGTACTGTGATACTGTGATACTGTACTTCAGAGGTATTGTGGTACTAGAGGACACGATGAATACGAGTCTTCTCCAAACAGCTCGCTGCTCTTATAACACAATGAACTTTATGAACTGATGTTACACTCATTGAACCACAGAACTGACATTCCCCTGCCCCCCCCCCCCCCGACCACAAGAAGTTCCTCCTGGGATCAACGTGAACCTCGCAGGTGACCTACGTCTGACTGAAGGTGAGGAGTTCACACCTGTGCAAGGAGCTTTGATGAGTTTCTTCAGGGAGCAGAGCTCTGCTGTCGATGTAAACACTAAAAATATTTCTCACTTCAACCTGTTTTCATTGTCTCTGCTTGGCTGCTGAGTCACCGGATCCCTTAAAGGCCACTTCGGGGGCGGAACTCACCTGGTCCACAGCAGAACCAGAAGCCGGTTCAGCCTTAACGAACCTTAACCTTAATGAAAGCGACCACCAACACCTGGACACACCTCCTCTGACAGGAGAGCAAGCTGAGCGTCCTGCAGGTCATTTTCCCAACGACGCATCCAGATACGAGCAACAGGTGAAAGTATCAGGACAGAAGAAGTGACACACACGCACACACACACGTCTGTATCGGGACACACACACACACACACACACACACACACACACACACGTCTGTATCAGGACACACACACACACACACACACACACACACACACACACACACACACACACACACACACACACACTCCTCTCCTTCCTCCTCCCTCCTTTCCAAGGTTGATAAGTGCCTCCATCTAACATCACAATAAACAGTAGAGCCTCGGCCTGCCAAGCCTGCCCGCAGAAACAACTGTCAGCCCAGCTTTCCTTTTCCGGAGGACACACACACACACACACACACACACACACACACACACACACACGCACGCACGCGCACACACACACACACACACACACACACACACACAGAAAAAGAAACACAAAAATACACAGGCGAAGGCGCACACAGACACTCTCTCTTCACACTCTTTCTAAATTGCACACCAAACACAGACAAACACACACACACACACACACACACACACACACCTCCAAAAAGAACAACTTTTGTTGGGCCCTGGCGTTGCTATGGTTACAGGGTCGAGTCCCCCCAGCATTTTAGCAGAGCACAGCGAGGGTCTTTAACGGTCACATGGAGGGAAAAACACCGAAAAACAGGGGGTTTAGACACACACACACACACACACACACACACACACACACACACACACACGCACACACACGTGTTTCCATCACTTCTGGGGACATTACATAGACTTACATTCATTCGTGGACACTCACCCGAACCTTAATGATCTACGCTGTGGGGACCTGCATTTGGTCCCCATAAGTACAGAGAGTCCCCACAACGTGACCGTGTGAACAGATTTAAGTCCCCACAATGTAAGGAACACGCTGGCTACACACACAAACACAAACACACACACACACACACGCACACGCCCACACACACACACACACACACACACACAATGAAGTAACTGTTGAATAAGTTAATAAGACGTTAAAGAGTTTGAATAAACTGCTCAAAAATAAAGTTCAGACAGATGAAACGAATAAAAGTACCATATCAGAGTATTTGTTCGTAGTTTCTGGAAGTATAAAAACGCAGAATTGTGCTCGCAAGGCAGAAACTCTGAATACTGATGTTTGACAAATTAATCTTATCTCAAGGTTCATTCAGAGCTTCTTCCAAAGCTTCAACCTGCCTGAATCCGACGCTAAAGACCGTCATCATCATGTGACTCATGTGACGTCACCCGAGTCAGCTCCATCACCGATGAAGACGAGGAGACGCGGCTGAAGAATCCGCCTGGTTTCAGGTTATTTCTGTGACGAAGCAGCGGTGAAGAACGCGTGTAAAGCTGCAGCTCACGATCGTCTTCTGATCAGTGACTGTTGATTTCTCGTGTCTGATCGATTCCTGATTGGATGAAGTGAAACGTGACAAAATGAGATGTTTATGTGAGGAATGTTTGGAAAGATCGCAGCGAAACGGGACGTTCAAAATGTTTGGATGAAACCCGAAAACGCTGATAAATGAAAGATTTATTTGTAAATCTGTGAATTTATATTGACATCAGCTGTTTGTTTCAGGGTTTTTGAGTAAAGGATGAGAAGAATTGATGAGAAACAACGTAAAAAGAAAAGAAACAGAGCGAACAGAAAAGTGAAAAGTGAGCGATGTAAAGATAAAAATAGGCTCATATGAGCAGCTTACAGTATACAGGCCTGTCTGAGGAGGGAGAGACAGTACGAGAAAGCGACCTTGGACCGGGCGAGGAGACGCTGTCGAGCTCCACATCAATATTTTAACAGCAGAGTTGACACATCAAAAAAAAAAGGGAGAGAGAGAGAGAAGGAGAAAGACAGAGAGAAGAAGAAGAAGAATGCCCAGCGATTCCAGAGTCATCTAAAATTCATGCATGCATCATCGCCGTCATGAATATTCATACGGGGATGAATATTTAAGAGCGACTCCTATGGAGAAATTAGGTTCATCTTTACACTTATCAATAATTCGCAGGCCAGGTGGGTCTCATCGGCCACTAAATAAATCATGTCTGCACACGCCGGAAAAAAAGAAAAGTTTGGACGAGCACAGAAAGACGGAAAACAACACAAAGTTATGTGTGTGTGGCGCTTGGCAGCAGTGCCTTCTGGGTAAGGAGGGAATGAGATGTCAGCGGTTCGACCACTGAAACAACCGCTGTGTGTGTGTGTGTGTGTGTGTGTGTGTGTGTGTGTGTGTGTGTGTGTGTGTATGTGTGTGTGTGAACGTGTGTGAATACATGTGTGTTTTTCTGAGCCACAGTGTGTCTTTCTGTCTTTACACACATGCTGGGCTTTAACACACACACGTCGGGCTTTAACACACACGTTAAACGTTGACTGTTTTCACGCTCCGGCGTGCTCGCAGTCGCAGTGCGTCTCTGCTGAAGGTCGGTCAGAAACATCTGGACAAGATGAACCGAGATGGAGACATTTTTTACAGATGGTCCCCAGAGGACAAGTCCTGACGACCGTGGTGCTAACAGCCGTATGTTAGCATGCTAACATTAGCATGAAGCCAGAAACACAGTTAAGCTGACTTCCTCTGTTTGTTTACCGTTCAACCACTCAACCAAAAAAATCTCTTTTACCTCGTTAAATATTTATACTGGTTTGTTAACAGGGAGAACTGGAGCTGTGTGCTTTTAATTAGCTGAATTATTGTTTTAGGATTTTATTAACTCTGCAGCCGCTGTGCCGCGGGTTTGGTGACACATCACTGGAGCTCCGTCCATGAGGTCAGCATGAAGATATCAGAGCTGTTGGAAACACATCATGCACACAAAGTACACGTACAGCCTGCAGAAGCTTCGGACAGTGCGACGCTAACTGTGACAGGAAGTTCTGTCTTTGTCTGACATTGCGTTTAAAGTTAAATCAGAACTTTAAATTCGTCAAACGAGTTAATTTGCATCGGACTCGTGTGGAATCAGCGCTCAGCAGGCTGATTACGGCATTCTGATAAAATATGAAATGCTTTTTAAAATGCCATTTTCTGGAGTGTAGAAGCTGTGCAGCAACAAATACATATATTTTACTGTCTGCCTTTGATTCCTCTATCTGTGTGTGTGTGCGTGTGTGTGTGTGTGTGTGTACATGTGTGAAGGACAGAAGAGGATGACTCAGATCTCTAATCGTAACACATGCTGTTCCTCTGTCTCATTTGGCTGCAGTGAAGTCATTACACACACACACACACACACACACACACACACACACACACACACACACACACACACACTCTTCTCTATGATATGGTTATGAGGGAGGCTATGCCTTGTAATCCCATTCTCCTTGGTAAGGATGAAGACAGGGTGTGTGTGTGTGTGTGTGTGTGTGTGTGTGTGTGTGTGTGTGTCTGGCTGGAAAAGGGGATGGTGAGGTGGAGGGAGGAGTGAAGTGTGGGGGGGCATCATTTGCGGTAGCTCCCTCTGTGTTTGGACATGTTTTGACGTTTTGATCAGCTGATCGGCAGACGTCCTCGCCGTCCCTGAACGTGACACCTGTCGCTCTCACAGGACGCCGCTCAGACGAAGAGTTTGTGATGAAGCTGCAGCGTCGACATGCGTCACAGCGCAGAAACAGGACGCGCTGTGATGAAGCACGGCGGCTGCACACGCGATGACGCGTAACTCCAACTGTGCTCATCGACGGCTGTTTCCCCAAACAATCAGCCAATCAGAGCTTTGCAGGCAGGATGAAGAGCGAGGATCTTCCTACACACACAGTTAACTGCACCGCTATCACAGCCTGAGGAGTTAACGAAAAGTCGTTTCTGGGCATACAGTGGAAACCTTCATGGTTTGAGGACAGTCAGAAGGTTTCAGCCCAGCCGGCAGGTAAAATGTCGCCACTGTGTGTTTCTGCAACCGCAGAGATGTTAAATTTGTACGTGAGACGGCTGCCAATCAGCAGAAGACCGATGGAGCCGCGTGTCTCACCATTAAACCGTCATTCTCCAGCCGTGTTCGTGGCAACATGTCTGAGCGTTTGAAGCCGAACCACGACCGTTTCCTGAATCTAACCAGACCTGAACCACAGCGCTGTCACAGATATTTGGATTCAGCCTTCTGACATTTAGAGGCATCAGCCACGAGAGGAGAACCCTGAAGTCACCGTGTGCAAAGACAGACGTCTGCGAGTCCCACACAGACGGACAGCAGAGCTCGTCTTACCTTGAAGAGGTGATGTCTCTGCTCCTCCGACATCATCAGCTGGTGACTGTCCGTTACCATGGCGTCCATGTCCATCAGCCAATCCCAGAGCTCCTGGTACTCGGCCTCAAACTCCTGCAGACTGAGGAGAAAGAGACACGATGGAGTTGAATTACTGCTCTAACTCGTTTCTCTCTTTTCTGTCATTCACACCGTGTTTCCCACATGTTCCACTTCCTGTTATTGTTTCTTGTGTTGTTGTAATATTCGTTTGTCCCGCGGCCGTGAGACACGTGCATCTCGTTATGTTGATAACGAACGCAGTTGAAAATGAGACGGAGACAAACAGGACGTCACAGAACACGAGTCAGCTGACTGAGAGCAGAGCTGCAGGTTGTTCAGCTGTGTGGAAAACTAAATGTCAGGAGGAGACGGAGACGGAGACGGAGACGAAGACGGAGACGCGGTTCGGTTCGGATTCAGGAGATGGTTTTGGTTTTTCAAACAGATGGTTCCAGTTTTTTGTTCATTCTGGATTTTCTCAAAAGAACCAAGAGGCTTAAAACGAAGTGTATTGACAGGAGACTCACCGATTGGACAGTTTTGGTGTCATTTAGAGTTTTAACGGTAAATCTGTCTCTGCTTTATTCGTCTTCTTTGGTGTTTGTGTCCAGACAAATGCTGTTTTCAGTCTGGCTGCTCTTCTTTTCAGGTAACTGCAGGAGTCCAGACGTTCGATTGTGAAAATTAATATTTGACTGTGTGGAAAAACAGCAGCACTGACAGAAATCTGTCCGACATGTTCGAGTCTCTGCAGTCAAAACGTCAAATGAAAAGAAATCCAGGTTTAGACGTGAAAATGTTCCATCTGTGAATTAAACCAAACCGGTGCTGGTGATGACTGTTGGACAGCGGAAAGACCAAGCGAGAAAGTTTTGATGAGTTTGAATGAAGTTTATTTTACGATGATAAAATCACTGTTTTTGTGAATGGAGTCTGGTGGCTTTGGGGACAGAACGGCTAAAAGGATCTGACTCTTCAACCACAGTGTATCTCTGCAGGGATCCTTTCCGCGATGCTGTCAGACACAAACAATAACAATCTGAACCTGTCAGAGGCAAAAACAAACACCACGTACGCTGAGAGGCGTCACAGATCAGAGGGATCTGACGAATCTCATTCAACACTGACAGACTCCAGAAACTGTTGTCTCGACTCGTCACTCGGACACAAAAACATGTGAAAACAGGGTCCATAATCAGACCATATTTACAAACGTCCAGGACACGAGGACCAGAATGGAGAATGGAGGACGCGAGTAGAGACGGGCTGACTGGTCACGATCTGACGTGGTGGTGTGGACGGACGGACTCATCCGTCCACACTCAAGGAGGACGACAGTTTGTCCACAGGGTCAGCGGCTGTCCAGCTGCTGAATTCATTAAAGCTCATTTCCACTGCGAGCGTCCCGGCTTGGACGTGGACTTGGAAGAGACCCACTTTCACCTCTCCTCCACCTCCTCCTCCCTCCTCCTCCCTCCTTCTTCCTCTATCTGCTTCATCTCACACCCTCCCTCCTCCTCCTCCCTTCCACCTCCTCTCTTACTGTCCACACTCTTTGTTCACCTCCTCTAATTTTTCCTCCTTCTCCTCCTCCTCTTCTTTCCATCACTTTCCCTCAACATCTCTCCTCCAGCCTCCTCTCTCCCCCTCCTCCCCCTCCTCCCCGTCCTCTCACCTCCTCCTCCTCGACACAGGATCACATCAAATATTTATGCTGCTGGAACAGGGGCCGATTGCTCAAACACACACATTACTGTCAGCCGTTTTGTTAAGGTGTGTGTGTGTGTGTGTGTGTGTGTGTGTGTGTGTTTATTATTTATATATGCGCTGGTTTTCGGTCTCGGCGGGGATCGCCAACATGTTTCTCAACATTAGCAGTGAAATTGTTTGGATTTCTCCGCTCGCCGCCGCCGACAGTTTGACAGCTCTGTCAGGCCCATGGTGTTTCCACGACAACACACACACACACACACGCACACGCATGCACACACACAGTCGTGTTTCTAGCACTTTTGGGGACACTACACACACGTTAATTTCCTGAAGACTTACTTTAACCTTAACTTAAACCAAACCCTTAACCTGAAATTAATCCTTAAAATGTAACGATTCTCCTGATGGAGGCTGTGCCGAGTCCCCACAAAGAAGACGAGTCCCCAAAAAGAGGACGAGTCCCCAAAAAAAAAGACGAGTCCCCAAAAAGAGGACGAGGACCCACAAAGAAGACGAGTCCCCACAAAGAAGACGAGTCCCCACAAAGAAGACGAGTCCCCAAAAAGAGGACGAGTCCCCACAAAGAAGACGAGTCCCCAAAAAGAGGACGAGTCCCCACAAAGAAGACGAGTCCCCACGAAGAAGACAAATCCCCAAAAAGAAGAAAAGAGTCCCCACGATGTCAATGTGTACACAGACTCCCGACAACATGAGTATGACACCCTGACACACACACACACACACACACACACACACACACACACACACACCACCTCCATCTCTTCCTGTTTCATTCATGAATGAATCTTCTGAACACAAACATGTTTCTGTCCCTACGCGTCTTCATATATTACCCATAATTCTCTAGGTCCTCACCTTCACCCTAAAACTATCCTCACCTTTAACCTTTAACCTTAAAATCTTCCTCCTCACTTCGACTGAACCATCTCTTCCAACTTCCCTCCTCCTCATCATCTCCTCTTCAGAGTCCTGCTCCTCTCCTCCCTCTTTCCCTCCCCTCTCCCTTGTCCTCCAGTGTGAGTGACTCTCACTAAAATAAAAACAGAGAAGAAGAAAGCGAAGGAAGCGAGCGCTGCCTCCTTCCCTCGAGGCGGCGTTCCTCATTATGCGGCGAGCCGAGCGGCCCTTTACTGACTCAGACAGATGAAGCAGATACAACACTCGCACAGATTGTTTTCTCTTGTCATTTGTCGTTTTTCCGCCCCCCCCACCCCGCCCTCCTCTCCCCCCTTTCCGTCTTGTTCTCACACTAATGTTAACTAAACGCTTTGTAAAACAGGATCTCTCGGGGGGAGGAAGACGAGGAAACAGACAAATCGGAGAGGAAGGAGCGACGTGGCGGCGCTGCGGGGCTGCGTTCGACACCGGGACAGTTACAGAGCGTTTGAAGTGTCAGGTTGGCTTTCTGTCACGCGGCGCTGACGGAGCGCGTGGGAGCGTCACGGAGAGCCGACCTGACATTTAGTCACTTGAGGAAATTCAAATTACGGGAATCTATTATTCATTTCTAACTCGTCACAGTTCCAGTCGACACTGGAAACAAAAAAGCGTAGCAGGGATCACGTGAACATGTGAGGATGTAAATACGGAAACAACGGACTGACGTCTACAGTCGTTAAGAGACATTTCGCTGAGAGGAAACTCAGATTTAATCACTCAAAGAGGAATTAAATCGATTGTTTGTGTGACGTCAACATCGTCAGCTTGGATTCTGCTTCCAGGTGTGGTCTGTCGCAGGCACACCTGACAGTGAGGTCACAGCGCACTGACACCGCCTGGAGGACGCGTGATATCACTGCAGCACGAGGAGAAGTTAAACCAACGGAAAAAGGATTTAAAACATTCCTGTTATTTCAGAACAGCGAAGTTAATCCATGTCTGGAAATATTTAGTTCTAGAAATTTGGTGACTGTACTCTGAGCTAACATGCTAACCAGCGGAGCTAACACAGTCAGTCACAGCATTTATTCCCTCTGCACTGTGTCAGTTCCCAAAGCTAACCAGGTTGCTAACAGTTGCTTAGCAAAGACTGTAAGTTCACACAGTTTATTTAAGTTTACGCTCCGACAGAGGAGGTTAAAGGAAACTGACAGACCAGCCAATCACTGAGGAGCTTCCATCACAGCGAGCAGAATCTACTCATGTGCTCATTAGTGCGTCACCTCCTTTAAGGCGCACACATTTCAGGAGTGTTTGGGGCGTCGTGGCGCTCAGTGTGAGCTGCTGGTTGAAACACATGCAGCGTCTCTCCAGTCAGGCTTAAATGGATGGATTTGCCATCATCCTCCGCTTTCTCTCTCCGCTGCCTGCTGCTGCAACAACGATAGCAGCTGTAACCGCTGTCTCTAATTCATCATCCACCATGCAGCGGGACGAAGAGCGGGAGGAAGAGGAGGGGAGGGAGAGACGGAAAGGGAGAGGGAAGACGAGAAGGGTGGAGAAAGGAGAGCATGGGGGAAACAGGAGAAGAGAGAGGAGGAAGGAATGAAGAGGAAAGGGGGGAAGAAAGTTCAAAGTCAAGAGAAAAGAGGGGAGGAAGATGGGGGAGAAAGGAGACAAACGAAGGAAAAGGGAGAGAAGACAAAGAAAAGGGAAGTAAGAGACAGAAGGAAATACAGAAAACAAATAAAGAGAAAAGGAAAGTGGAAGTGAGGAAGGACTGTGAGGATGACGAGGAAGAGGGGGAAAGGAAGGAGTGAAGGAGGGAGGACAGGAGAGGGGGATGAAATGACAGAGTGAAAGGTTGAATGAGTCATATCGGCAGCCGTCACCTTTCAGTCACAGACTCTGTTGGATTTATGAGGTGATTCACCGACGCTCGTCGTATTTAATGGATTCATCCTGCAGAGACACTGAAAGCAGACGAGCGAGAGCAGGAGCACAGCGGCTCCTGCTGACGTTCACCCACTCATCCATCCATTCACTCGCTCACCCATCCACTCTGACGTATTCACCCTGCAGACATTCAAACCCAAACTGTTGCAGAGTTGGCGCAATTTGACTCATTCATTCATCTACCCCATTCACTCACTCACTCACTTTGTTAGCTGCTCTTATTTACTCATTCATTCATTCATTCCCTAATATCCTAACTCATGAGTTCATTTAATCATTCATTTTATCATTTTATGAAGTCATTTACACCCTCTTTCATTAATTTACCGATTTATTCATCCAGTCACTCACTCAGACAGTAATTTATTCACTCATGAATTCATTTTTTATTTATTATTTTATTAATTAATTCATCCAGTCAATCACACAGCCAATCTTTAAATCTCTCAATAATTTAAAAAAGATGATTCAATCACTCCATCATTAACACATTCATTTACTCACTATTTTGTCTTAAAAAAAATTTGAAATGAAAATGCAAATGAAAATGAATGAATGAATGAGTGAATGAATGAGTTAGGATAGATTTATTTAAATAACAGAAATTATTCAAAGGTCCTATGAATGAGTGGATAAATTAATGAATTAATGTTTATTAAGATTGCACATCAAGCTGCTCCTCAGGTCAGTTTGACACATCGTGGATGTTTGTTGAGTCTTGATGTCAAACAAACAAACAAACAAACAAACAAACAAACAAACAACGAAACGTCCATTAATGTTTTTTACAGCCCAAAACTGTCAGTTTGGATCATTTTTATTTGAGAAAAACTGTTTGAACCATTGATCAACAAGAACAACGACACGATTCACTGATGTAGAAATAATGTTTTCTTCTTCAACCAAACCTCATTCATTTTCTGTCTAATTTAACGACTGATTAATAGAAATAATGAGCAGACGTTCAGTTCACAGCAGGTGGCCATTTATTGGGCTTTTTAGTGATATATACATTTAAAAAGCAGCGTTTTTTTTAAATTGTTTTACGAAATTTCTTCTGCAGTCTTTTAGGATTGAGATGTTTTGCGTGAGATCAGTAAATAATTCAGTCTGACCTTCATTTTCTTCACAAGTGAAGCAAAACCAAAAATCTCAACTGAGCTGAACTCAGAGCAAAAAAAAACAAAAAAAACATGCAACATCCAATTAATACGGAACTCATCCCACACACCGCTGCACTGGACACACACACACACACACACACACACACACACACACACAAATGTAAATCTGAAGAGCAGCTAATATATGAATAACCAATTAGTGTCCAACACATCCAATGTAAATTAGTGAAACATTACACTGCAGCCACAGAGGACTGAAAACACAAATAAATGAGTGTTTTCTTTATGTGTGTGTGAGCGTGTGTGTTTGTGTGTGTGTGTGTGAGCGCTTGCACACACTGCATCCTTCATGAAAGTCACTGTGACGACGAGCTGACAACACCAACAAAGTCTGCAGAACAAAACATGCTACAGACTGAGAGTGAGCGATGTAAGCTTCATTTTTCATTTGCATACACACAACGCTGTGTGTGTGTGTGTGTGTGTGTGTGTGTGTGCCCTGCGTGTGAGCGATAACCGCGGAGGGAGCCTCCTCAAAGCCGCGGATGAATCGCCGACAGGCAGCGTGACCAAAGACGCCGCTCGCCGAGCCGAGCCTGGCCACACCAGATTACTGCTGTTAACACTCCAGCGCTGTGTGTGCGTGGCTGCACTCAGCTGTGTGTGTCACATGGTGCTGAGCCGTCGTGGCTCGGTCTTGTTTTCTTCTTCTACTGTTCGTCTATTCTGTTCTTTCCGTTTGATAACTCACAGGGACTTCTGACCGAGCCACCTGACGTGAACGCACGATGAGACGCAGTCAACGCGTGTTCACACCTGTACGGTTCAGCACATTCACACCTGGAGGCAGGTGAGCGCTGCAGATCACAGCGGCGGTCTGGACTCAGGCCTCTCAGACACCTCAGTGCTGAACATGAGGGAACGGCTACAGATCCAACCATCAGCCTCCCACTCAGGCCGCCATATTTCACAGCTGGCATAGCGGCCATGTTTGGTACTGCACAGTCATGTGACACACTCCGGCCTTAAAGGGCTGTTTTAAACACCCAGAAGGCGGCTGTGACAGCCCATAATGACACGCTCCGTCCTTCACGGTGTTTACCTGTTGTTCCTGGCCAGCTGGCTGTAGAGCCTCCTGCTGGCGGGCGGGGGGTACTGCAGGCTGCTCAGTTTGACGGCCATCTGCTCCAGGGCGGCTCGCTGGGCCTCACACTGACTGGAGATCAGCTCAGCCTGGAAGACACAGAGCAGGGCACACAGGCGTCAAACACACGACACACTGAGGATGTTCATGACGGCGAGAGGACGAACCGAGTCACGGACGCTGCGAAGGCGGTAGCTATCTTCTCGTTAAACTTAGTGAGATGTGATGAACAGGGCGGCCTGTAGGGGGCGCCTGAAGCTCCCAATGAACCATTTTAGCTTTTTTATAGAACGTGTGAACCTAAAAGTTGATGCACTTTGAACTGAAAACTACCCTTCAAACATGAAAATGTGTTACAGCAGATGAGCAGAATCAGGTGTGTGTGTGTGTGTGTGTGTGTGTGTGTGTGTGTGTGTGTGTGTGTGTGTGTGTGAGTGTCACTGGGATCGTGTCCTCTGAGTATGATTAGCTGTTTATTGCAGATGAATGAGATTCGGCTGTGCCATATTTTGACGGACGTGCCCTTTAAAGCCCCGCGAGCGGCCATTGAGCCACTAGAAACACACTCCACACTTATCCTGCACCCTCATCTCGGCTGGCGCGCACACACACACACACACAGACACACACACACACACACAGTGATACATCCATATGTACATGTGTATGCATATCAATGTATATCCCACTTCTGATTTCTCTCACACACACACATGCCTCGAACACAAATTACCCATAAAACCACACACGCACATTTAGCATGAATTGCTTTTCTCTCGCACAAATTACCTCTCACACACTCTCACACACTCTCACACACACACACACACACACACACACACACACACACACACACACACAAGCCTGCACAAATGCTCCCATAAAGCCACACGCACACATATCGACCCTGAATTGTTCAACACACACAAAAATAAACATATACACACATATTCACACATGGAGCAGTCTCACAAATTATCCTTCACACACACACACACACACACACACACACACACACACACACACACACACACACACACAGCTAGTTGCACTCAGTATCCAGACAATCATATAGAGGCACTCAGCGCGCCGCTCAGATGTAATTGCATACAAACTATATGGAGATGAGGCTTCAATTGAACCAATGAAGGCAGAGTGAGAGTGTACAAACAGCGACACACACACAGACACACAGACACACACACACACAGACACACACACACACACACGCCTGCCTTTTCCTCATTTGGTAACAATCTGAATAAAGTGTCGTCGCGTCGCGTTCGCCGTCCGATCTACTTAGCGGACTCGGCGGAAGGATCTGGAAAGGTCATCCAATCTGTGGAAGGCAGAGCCGCTCAATCAGAGAGCTAATAAACAAACAGGCAACACACAATCACCGGCGCCGCCTGCGTGTGTGTGCTCAGGTGTGTGTGACTGAGGGGATGTTTTGTTTGCGTGTGTGCTGCTATTACAGAAATGAAGCTAACTGGAAGCTCTCAGAGAAATTTCTCCTCACTTTGTCTAAACGTCTCTCCACTTTCCTTCATTACTGCTCGCTGCTTCTCTCCTGGTCGCGTTTGCGGGCTGTTTGCTGGCTGGTTAGTCCGTCAGTGAGTCAGTAAATCAGTCAAGTTGTTCATTAGCTGGTCAGATTGTTCTTTTCTTTGCTAAATTGTTCCTTCACGCGGCTGATAACTCTGACTCTGGGTGCAGAATTACATTTAAAAAACCTCTAATTTAGAGGTAAAAGAAAGTCAGAGTTAAAGCGGGAGGACACATTCATCAGACGCGCTCCTGCTTACTGTAAGGAGGGAGTGACCTTTGTGAGCCGCCGCCAGGTGATCAGATGATTAATCACACGTGTGCTCAAAGAGGGACAGCCAATCACGCGGGTGGGTTTAACCCTCGCCACCTTGTTCATCCTTTAAGGGAATCTAACCAGTGAAGTTTCTCTCCAGAAGTCTGAATTTAGTTTAATCTGTTAAATCTCTCATATTTGTAAAAGACAGGTGGACCTGATGTCTCCGCAGGTGAAGACAACAAAGCTTCATTCTCAATCTAACCTGAACGTTTCAGTCCAAAGCGTCTCAGCCGGTCACTAAACCTGCTTCATGATGGACGACACGTATCGTCTCTGAGACACTCGCTTCATCGCAGCCTCTGATATGAAAACTATGAATTTCTATTTAATCGTGGACGAGCAGAAAAAGTTATTTGTTGGCATGAGTTTGAAACAGCGAATGTAAATTTGTCGTCGCTGAGTGAAGAAGACCTCAGTCAGTCAGGACGAAGGTCAGTAACTCAGTCAGTTATTTATTCAGTTCATCGTTTCCCAAGTTTGCAGCAAGCAAGCGAACGCAATCTTATGGTTGTAATTGGCTTTTTCATACCTAACAGCTGACTAAAGCCATAATGAAACACACACACACACACACACACACACACACACACACACACACACACACACACACAAAGTGAAGCAATTTCTCCTGGACGCCTTGAGGACACAAAACTGGAACACAGTGTCTGTTTAAAACACACACACACACACACACACACACACACACACACACACACACGCGCACACACACACACACTGATGAGTTGGGCTGCTTCCCAGTCTGAAGGATCTTCAAGGATTTCTGTCAGAAATTATTTCTCTTCAAACTAGACTCATGGCTCCATCTGTTAGTGTGAGAGTCTGTGAGTGTGTGTGTGTACTCATTGTCTGACACACACACACACACATACACACACACTCACACAGTGTAATGTGTGTGTAGCCTGAGCTGCCACTGAAACATAACTCAGCACAGAGGCTGAAGACAGAGGCGTTGGTTAGCACGGCGCTAACTTGTGACGACCAATGAAAACGTCACATGGTTCTTGTTTTTGTTTACTTTATTTGTGTTTTTTACATCCTGTGTCTTATTTTCCTCATTTTCGGCTGTAACTTATGGCAACAGTTTAGTCATTATTCAAACTAAAATGAAATAAAACTGGTGAGACGATGGCAGCGCTCGCACACAAACCAAAGACTTGTGAGCTGTCCGTGGTGCTGAACCTGCTGCACGCCGACTGGACAGGAAGGCACGCCCTTTGAGCAACGTAAGTGACAGGGCGACGAGCACTACAGAGGAAATAACCACAACAGAAAACAGCTGATCTCAGCAGAATCACAGTAAAACCTGATCAACGTCACATTTTATATTGGACTCAGTCACAGAAATCACTTCTCCTGCCGTTTAACCAGGCTAACGCCGTGTCTTCAGGACGACACTGATGTTCAAGGACCAAACATCGTACCTGCAAACTAC
Organism: Chaetodon auriga; assembly: GCF_051107435.1. Taxonomy (NCBI): domain Eukaryota; kingdom Metazoa; phylum Chordata; class Actinopteri; order Chaetodontiformes; family Chaetodontidae; genus Chaetodon; species Chaetodon auriga. The sequence continues at coordinate 1,526,096 of NC_135087.1, forward strand.
TGATTCTCCTCAGCTTCAGCGATATTTGTTTATCTGCATTTCGTGCAAAATAGCAAATCTTCGCATGCTAACATGGTCAATTCGATGTGTTAGCATTTAGCTCAAAGCACCGCTGTCAGACTCTCAGAAACCTGCTGCAGTCAAAGCGAGGCAGAACGCTAACTGGACATCTGTTGTTGAAATATGTCCATAAAATGTGGCACAAAAATCAGAGCATCCCGAGCAGAGCGCAGCGTGAAGACGCTCTGAGGACGGACGTCTCCGCAGACGTCTGCGCGCCGCTAAAGGAAGCAAACACACAGAAACACTACAGCAAACATGGCGGCCGTTGACATTTGTGATCATCTGACTGCTGCTGTCGTGCTGCTTCACGCCCAGATGATGAGAATAAAACAGGGAAACACAGTTGTGTGTGTGTGTGTGTGTGTGTGTGTGTGAGATAAGGCTGAGTTCAGTGTTTCCAGTCTTGTCTTTAATGCTGCTAACAGACACAAGAATCAATAAGAATCTGCCTCATTTGATGAATATGTAGAATTCCCCTGACACACACACACACACACACACACACACACACACACACACAAACAGTTTGTTTTTTCTGTAGATCTGCTTGTGTGCATGTGTGTGTGTGTGTGTGTGTGTGTGTGTGCTGCACTTCTATGTGCTGAATCAAGTAATTTTGGGGGTTTTTGTTTACATGTCAGGGCCAATTTACCCAGCATCCCTGGAAACCCTTACAAGCACATCTCCCTTGAGGTGTGTGGGTGTGTTGATATGTTCGCATGTGTGTGTGTTCAATGCATGTTTTCATGTTTAAAAAATATATGTGTGTGTGTGTGTGTGTGTGTGTGTGTGTGTGTGTGTGTTTGCTGGCAAGCGTGCTGCTTGATTTGCTGCTGTGAAAATGTGTCTCGATCCCCTCGGTGTGTACACATGTCCGAACGAGCTTGTGTGTGTGTGTGTGTGTGTGTGTGCGCGTCTGAGTGTGTGTGTGTCTCCTGGGGTTTTCCCGGGGCTATAACTGCCAATCAAACAGCAGTGTTAGGACTGAGAGCTGAGCAGCAGCAGCAGCATGTCGACACACTGCAGCATCCAAAACACACCGTCTGCTCAGCACCGTTCAGTAAAAACAACCATCAGCCAATAAGTCGACACACTAATCAATCGACTGATCAATCACGTGACGGAGACACACTGTGCGAACAAACAGGGACGTTCACTCCTCACGTCTCTGCCTCCTGTCCGTCACCCACGGAGCAGCAGCGAGGCGCCTGCAGTGTCGCCTTAACATCAGGAGTCATGTGACTGACCTCTGGCCTATCGATCGCTGCCACGAGCTTTGTTTCCAGGCCGGTCTGTGTCGGTCAACACCACTGTGTCTCACTGCTGGACCGACTGTCGTGATGTCAACATGGTGCAGCAGACGCTCTAACCTCCAGAGGGCACTTCAGCCAATCACAGCAAGCGACGTCACGCCGTTAACCACCATGCAGCCACGCTCAGGTTATGGTGCCGCCTTTCACTGGTGAAGGCAGGTCCCACCTGATCAGGTAACCGGATGCAGTCATTTTACCAATCGTCTGAAGGACGACGTTTTGCGTCTCGTTGTCTCGTGTCTTCGTCTCCGCGGTCCTCCATCTTTGTGTCTTCAGTGTGTTAACGTGTTGCGTTGATGACGTGCAGCACATTTAACGACAAGCCGCAACTTGTTTTAATCAGTGAGCCATCAGAGAGGTTTGTCTTCTGACTCCACATTTGATATTAATTTCTTTAGATATGTGTGTGTGTGTGTGTGTGTGTGTGTGTGTGTGTGTGTCGCAGGTCAATACTGGAGGTGAGATATTCCAATAACAGGGTGTTTTTGTCTTGATAGAGCGGAGCAGTGGGTAATGATATAGGATCAATAATGGATATGAGATGGCTGCATCCAGCTGCCAGCAAACACACACACACACACACACACACACACACACACACACACACACACACACACCTGCGACTGCGCTTGTCGATACCGTAATACAGTTTGATTTGTGTGAAGCAGTTGAATGAACGCTCCACTTTCATCTTTGAGGACGGAATAAAAAATTGTGAGCCATGCAGCACACACACACACACACACACACACACACACACACACACACACGCACACGTAAACACCCTGTAAAACCTCTTCAGTTTATGACAATCAGACCATAACAGATGTGAGCAGCACAGAGGCAGCAGGTTACAAACACAAAATGTGCTGTTCATATGAATGTGAACATTTGCAACACAGACCTACGAGTACGTGTGTGTGTGTGTGTGTGTGTGTGTGTGTGTGTGTGTGTGTGTGTGTGTGTGTGTGTGTGTGTGTGTGTGTGTGTGTGTGTCTTGTCCGCGGGCTGCTTGTGTTGTCCAGATGTTTCCACTGAAGCTTTCATCTGAAGCTAAAATCAACTAAACAAACCTTCAGCTCACCTCCACTCCTCCTCTTTCTGACCTTTCCTAATCTCCTTCCCCTTCTCCCCCTTCTCCTCCTCCTCCCCCTTCTCCTCCTCCTCCTCCTCTTCCTCCATCCTCTTGTTCATTTTGTTTCAGAAAGCAAGAATAAAATGAGACAGAAACTGCAGCGGGGGGAAGAAGCAGATTCAGAAGTTGGAAGAAATTCTCCTGAAGAGCAGCTGTGTGTACACACACACACACACACACACACACACACACACCAGTTTTAACTGTTGTGTGAAGATGCTGATTGGCCCTCCCTGATCCACGCCATCACCTCCTTCTCAGACTCCCACAATCCCCTGCGCTCCCCTCCATGAGGCCCAGTCTTTCTGTACGCGCCGCCGCCGCCTCGACCTCGTCTCTCAGTCTTTGTCATTAAGATCCGATTTTTTTATGTTGGTTAATTATTTCCTAATTAGTTTGCGTGTTAATTAGAACAGTGGCTAGTGTTAATTAGCTGTATTAATGGGCGCTGCGGTAGCACCTGCCCCCAGCGCCGGGCGCCGCTGCCGCCTGCCTGATATCTTCATCTCAAACTCGCTCAGCTTCCTCACTGCGGGCGAGCGAGTGGGAAACGTGTCCGACATGACGATGCTGCGTGAAAAGTCAAAGCTCCGACACGTCAAATCTGCCTGTTGAAAAGCTTTTGTTTCTCTCTTCAATATTTTGACCTGCTGTCAATCAAAACAATGATAACAAGCAGCTGGATGACATCATGACGCAGCGAGGGATCATGGGAGACGCTGTCTTCATCCACCAACACTGCTGATGAAAACCTGAGATGAGTTTAATTCACGCCTGTTCAGTCGCTCTCGCTGACGTCCGTCCTCGCTCTGAGGGATCAGCTGGTTTCCTTTGCCACCAGCAGGTGATCAGGTGACTGAAAGGTGTGTAAACGCCAAACAACAACCTAAGTTATAAAGTTATTTGTTTACTGGATCTCTGCGCTGACATGAGTTTCCCCTGCAGCCACTAGATGGCGCCTCCAGGAGCAGACTGACCTCAGTGAAGCCTGAAACACGGTAACAGAAGGAAACTGAAGCTTTTCCTTGACATGAATGAGTGAATTGATGACGTCCATTAATCAATTTCACTTCCTGTCTTGGAGGCAAATCTGAACATTATTACAATTTCACTACTTTTACGACTTAAAGGAAGTCAGTCAGTTTTAGGTCACACGTTCTGGACTGGATCCAATCATCCAATCACAGGTTCAGCAGCTGCCTGGTGACCACCTGCTCGCCTCCCTCTCCTCATCAGAAACGACGGGCTTCATGTCGCCTCCGGTCCGAAGCCGCTCAGAAACCTCGGCGTGCTAAAAGGCACTTCAGCAGTCACTGACTCTGCTCCCACAACAGACCATCATCTGCTGACCTGTGCAGTCTGAGAGTCAGCAGCAGTTCAGCATCTTAAACACA
>NC_135087.1:1535000-1542500 GCF_051107435.1 Chaetodon auriga
GAGGATGATAAAGAAAGGTGAGCCACGAGGAGAAAATGGAGGACAAGAAGAAGAAAACAGCGAAAGGACGAGAAATAAGACATAAAGAACCCGGCTTCAGTCTTTCTGACAGAAAAGCTTTATGGCTGTTGGCATCTGCCACCATGTGCCACCATCGCCCCCGAGGGTCTTCTTCTCTGGATTATTATGGCTGCCACAGTCACAACGCCACACAGCAGCTCCGCCGGGAATAAGATAAATAAAACAAACAGACCGTTAGCTCGCCGCTCAGCCGGGAACACATTCGGATCTTTTTACAGCCTCGTTAGTCTGGATGGAAACCCAGTTCGACCAGTAAGAGCGCTCGACTGGAGGGAGCAGCTGCTGTAACGACACCCGGGGGGGCGTTCGTCAGCGAGACGGCGATCCTGAGACAGAACGACCTCAAGGGTGGGATGAACTCGGTCGAGATCATCTTCAAACGTCAGAGCTGCTTGGCCTTCATCAGCAAAAGAGGAGGAGGAGAGGAGTTTGAGCAGCAGGAGGCGCTAATCCTCCACTCAGGTGCCTTTAAACCACTGCAGAAGAAGAAGGTGCAGCAAGGTGAGCTGCTGTACGAAACGTGCACGTGTTTTTTCAGGTACTAACAGGAGGAAGGTCCCATCCTCCTCCTCCTCCTCCTCCTCCTCCTCCTCCTCCTCCTCCACACTGATCTCATGTTCTCGTCTCTCGAGCTTCGTTCAGTGTTTCAGCCACATGTTTCCATGTGGACTCTCTGGTCCAGCACAGCTCCAGTCAAAGCCCTCGCATGTGTAAACAAGCCCCATCAGCTCAGACATCACCAGCCGATCTCCAGAGAGCAGAGAGCGATTATTGTACCTGGACGGGCCGAGCGAGCGCTTCAGAGCTGTCTGCTTCACTGAGAGTCAGCCGGCAGGAGAGTCCACCAAGGGCACTATTTGATATTTAATATTTAATACGCTCACCTAATCACGCTCAGACCTGCCGAGTGTGTGCGTGTGTGTGTGTGTGTGTGTGTGTGTGTGTGTGTGTGTGTGTGTGTGTGTGTGCGTGTGTGTGTGTGAGAGAGAAACAGTGGGCGTTGTCTCTCTGTCAGTCTGCGTTTTTGGTTTATCTGCAGGTCATTTAACGATTTTAAATACAAGTGATTTATCATAATATTTGCAAGACAAACTTCTATTATTCTTCACCTTCATCTCTGTAACACACACACACACACACACACACACACACACACACACACACACTCTCTCTTTCAGTTTCTCTCTCTGCAGCAGCATCATCTAACTCCTCGGTCAAAGCGGAATAATTGTCAATGAATATTTAACAAGGTTTCAGATGGAGGGATAGACATCATCCTCTCTCACACACACACACGCACACACACACGCACACACACACCGCTCTCTGTGATCCAGGCAGAGGTTAGCGATACGCCGTGGTCAGCGGTGCGTACAGCAGCCAGTGGATTAGCGGAGGGGAGATGATGAAGTGCAGAATAAATACTAAATAAACACCCTCTGCTTTCGCTCCACATACAGTAACACCGCTCGCTCGGCGCTGGCGGCCATTTCTCATCGTCCATTTTGTGTCCTCCTCGACCCACCCTCCGCTGGACTGGACTCATTTCACTGGAGGAGGTCATGAAATTGTAATTAACCACCGGCGGCACTTGTAATTTTTAATCCGGTGTTGATCTGCCGGAGTGTGGAAAGTTTAAAATATTCAGAGCGGTGTGGTGGGCAGAGCGGGTCCAGCCTCCACATCGCAGCGATGAGTCCTGCTGAAGTGCCCTTGAGCAACAGACCGAAGGTGAGCAGCAGAGAGGACGTGGGAAGCAGCAGCCGTGAAAGCGTGAAATGTCCACGAACGCACCGGGAAGACTGACGCGTGTCGTCAGCGTGTTAGCGAGCAGCCGCCTGTTAGCACAGAACAACACGAACCGCTGCCGCAAACAGGAAACACGCCGTCAAGACAAAACCAGGAGCTAAACGAGGCTGAAAAGCTTCAGAGCTGCAGAGAAATCTCTGCTGGTTTACCATCACAAACAAAACTCTGACTCAACGCGCCATCAGCTGATTCTCTGCTAATAACAATCCATTGATGCTCCTGTTCATGCTAAACGTTTAGCAGCTAGCTAATTAGCATTTGCCAGCAGGCTGTCAGAAAACAGCCTCATCTTTTAAATGACTCACTTTCATAATAGATACTTGAGTTTTGTTTTCATTCCGGTCAATAAAAATGAAATTTTCGTCTGGTTTTTGGTGGAGCGTTAGATTTGATTTCATGTTTCACCTGAATGCCGATATCTGATCAGGACTTTTATAAATCTGTTTGACTTGTCGTATTTCTGCGTTTGCTGGAGGAAAACTTGAACATTTCTGATATTTATGACACGGATGTTTGTTCTCAAGCTTTTCAGGAAAAACTGCTAAATTCAGAAAAATGCAACAAAAACAGAATCTGATGTCTAGATGATGAAATCACAGTATCGACCTCATTTATCGGTCAGACTTTAACAGACAGAGGACTTCATCAGCAAACACCTTCCTCAGTGTTCTCCCCCTCTTCTCTCCCCCCTCTTTCTCCCCCCTCATTGTAATCAGCAGCCCTTACAGCCAATCTGCTGGCCATAAAACTGTCTGCAGCCTGATGATGTACAGCTCACAGAATTACCTTATCTGCCTCTGATTTACTGTGCCTCACAGGTAGAGAGACAAAAACAGCCTCCACACCTCCGCCACATCCATCTCTCCATCCCCCCATCCATCCCACACTTCCCCCTTTCACTCCTCAGCCTTGCTTTTATCACTCTTCTATCAAATCCTCCTGCCTTTCTCTCATCTGTTCTTCTTATATCTTGTATTATCTTTTCCTCCACGCCTCCTTCGCTCCACATCTTCATTCGTTTCTCCTCCTCCTTCACCATTAAACTTCATTCTGTCCATCTCTCCTCGCTCCTTCCTCTTGTTGTTTTCATCCTTTAAAGCCTCTCTCCATCTTTTCATCTGGCTCTAATCCACGTTGTTCGATCTTTGCTTCATCCTTCTCAGACCTCCACCTGCTTCCATCCATCTCTCACCCAGACATCATCCCTCCATCCTTCTCTTCCTGTCTACTCTCTTAACTTCCCTCTATCCCTCTTCTCACTCATTTCCTCTAAACTTTTAGCTTTTCCATCCCTCTATCATCTCTTCTCCTCCACCACCTCTTGTTTTTCTTCTGTCCTTCTTCTCTCCTCCCTTCATCTGAATTCATCTTGCCATCTTTTGTCCTGAGACTCACCTTCTTCATCTTTCTTTTCCCTAATTTTCTCCTTTTTTCTCTTCCTCTGCTCCACCTTTACTTCCTGTTTTCTTGCATGTTCAGTCTCTTACTTCCGTCTCTCCCCTCTTACTTTTGCTTTCTTCCTTCATTTATCCCTGTCGCCTTCATACGTATCCTCCCTCACTCTACCCTCCTCTCCCTCCATCCATCCATCATCCTCTCCATGACTTTTCTTCTTCCTCTCCTCTCCTCTCCTTCCTCCACTCTCATCCTCCTCTCAGTAAAAGTGAAAGAAGAGGAGGAACAAGTCCAATAAGTTGTTGTCAGGCAGGAGTCAGTCATGACTAACAGGAATAACATGCATAAACACTGTCTCTAAAACAGCATCAGATGGTGTGACACACACACACACACACGCACGCACGCACGCACGCACGCACGCACGCAAATACTCGACTCCATCCATTATTTCTTTTGCCAAAAAAAATCAACACGAGAAAAAAACAGAAGACAAAGAATCAAAGTAGGATAACAAGAGAAGCCACATTCTCATACACACTCATACATATAAATACACACACACACACACACACACACACAAGAACTCAGCATCTGATGCTCTGGTAGTAATTACAGCCTACAGAGGTCCTTTTTTATCTTTTATATTTAAGAACAAGATGGAGAATCTTTGATCAGAAACTGAGAGAGAGGGTGTGTGTGTGTGTGTGTGTGTGTGTGTGCGTGTGTGTGTGTGTGTGTGTGTGTTTGCTCGGTAAGTGTGTGTGCCTAGATGTACGAATACAAATGAGAGAAATGATATCAAAATGTGGTTTTGATTGTGCGGCTTTGAGAACAGAGAGGGGGAGGGGGATGTAATTAAGTCAGCAGGAGGACAGTGTGTGTGTGTGTGTGTGTGTGTGTGTGTGTGTGTGTGTGTGTGTGTGTGTGTGTGTGTGTGTGTGTGTGTGTGTGTCCGTCCACATGAGTGTTTGTTTTTATGTGTTTATTCTTTTTGTCCTGGTTTATTCATTTGTATTCATGTGTAAGTCCAGATGTCTGTGGATGTGTGTGCATGTTGACTGTGTGTGTGTGTGTGTGTGTGTGTGTGTGTGTGTGCTGTCCACATGTGTGTGTGTTCTCTGTCAGGGCAGAATTCCTTCACCAGCCTTCCTTAATGAAAAAATAAAGCTGACAGAAAGAAGAATAAGAGCAGGAAGAATCATTACAGGCGGAATCAACACAGCAGATTCCTGTGCTCTTATTTTGAAAAACGATCCTCTCTCTCCTCTTGGCTCCGTTTGGTTTAATTTCTCAGGGTTTCTCATCACGCTTTAGTTCAGGAAATGAAGCGTCTTGTCAGAGCGGGACGTAAACGGTCTCGTCTCACGACGTGGACAGCAGGTGTCCTGGTTTCCTGTTTCGTACACAGGAAGTAAGTTTACTTCACTTCACAAGTCAAACGGTGAAGTGAAAAGAGGAGAAGGTTAACAGACGGAGGGCTGTGTTTGTCAATGGTTTGGCTCTGTTTGGATGAAGATAATGAAATCAAATTAAGGAAATCTGAGGGAGAAAACAATACAAACAATAACAACGTTTGTATAAACACCAATAACAAAACTAATAAGAAAAACAGGAGATTCAGGCTTGAACCCAGCGGGGCTGTTCTTCACTGTTTGACACACAAAGTAAAGCTCAGATCATTTGAGTCGTTTGATTCTTCGCAGATGTTCCTGCAAACGTCTGAGCAGCAGCTGTTCACTCTGAAATCCAGCGTTTCTCAACAGGCAGACTCACGTTTCGGTTCAACTAAACTGCATTGTTTTCTGAGTCAAGTGTTGAACGGCGCCGCCTCACAAACAGGAGCATCATCAGAACGTGACGACCTCTGACCTCTGACCTCTGCATCACATGCTCGATGAGAACCTGAAGCTCATTTCTCTGTCACAGCTTCATATCCTGAATTATGAAACTTTTTGAGGAGACCGCACACACACACACACACACACACACACACACACACACACACACACACACACACACACACACACACACACACACACGTCTGCGCTGACAGAAAGCTGGAGGAGAAACATCTGCAGTTTTGTGCAGCAGTCAGTCAAAGCTGAAGGAAGCGAACTCATTTCTCGCCTCTCGAGGCGTCGGCTCGTTATCCCGCCGCTCTGCCGCCGCCGTCACCGCCACTTTCCTGCAACTTTCATCAAACTCAACTATTTCCTCTAATAATCACCGCCGCCACATCCATGTTTAACAAGGTAATATGACACAAACCCTCCGTGGCTTCAAAAAAAAGAAAAAAAAAGAAAAGACAAATATTCACTTTCACCATCCGCATAATTAAATATTTGAAAAATATCAGGAATGGAAAATTAAAACAGAAAAAGCCCGCCGCCGCCGCCGCCACCACTATCAATTTATTCCCTCTCTCAGAGTGCATTAGAAACGTCAGATTGCCGTTGGCAAAGACACAGAAAGAGCTCTGTGTTTTTTTTAAACTCACTTTATAAATTACATTTTGGAGTGCTTTGGCATGCGGCTGCCACGGAGAGCAGACAGCGTTAATTATTTCTTATTGGGATCGGCGGCGATTATTTGCATATTTCATTTAGCTGTTATAGATGTTGCAGGTGGGAGGGAGGAGAGCCGGGCGTGCGAGACACTTTCACTTTGTGTCTCAACAACTTTTGCATGAAAAGAAAAAAGAGACGATGGATTCACTGACCGCGTGTTCACAGGAGCGTTCATTTAGGCTGATTTCAGTCATTTTCATGAGCCGCGGCAGATTATCGGTGATAATTAACAACATCAGCTTTCAATACCGCACAGCCTGCGATGCAAAAAGGTCAGAAAACAGCTTTAAGAACCTCGACGTGCTCGACTTTGTCTGGTAAAACATCAATTAAAACGTCATTTATACTCAACTGGCTTCACGAGAGGCTCGGCGTGAGGACGACAACAACAGGAAGTCAAAGTTTTTCCGAGCTTAATGGAAAAAGTGACGCGTCGTTCACACAAAACACGTTCAGGACGAGCGCAGCGTCACCTGGAGAGGAAGCAGAGCGCCGGAGCGGATTCGGCTGAAACCAGCACAAAGTCCACAGAACTGATCAGCGATCTGCTCAGAAGAGCCGAACGATTGTCCCGTTTAAGAAAGAAAGCGAACGTAAAGACGTTTGACTCTTAAACTCCTCACATCTCCACTGCTGTTTCAGATTCGTCCTCCATCACCGACTCAATTTAATCCAATATGATTTTAACACTTTGGTTAAAAACCTAAAATTAAACCTCGTAAATTGTTGGAGTTATAAAACGTTCACTGACTCTGGATCAGTCACGACGTCGTCAGACAGAAGGTTCATGTTTGTCCAACAGATTTCACTTTGTGTCCTCTTCATCGTCTGTTTCTTCTTCTTCTACGCCTCCTTTTTGTTCTGTCCGTCCGTCTGTCTGCACTGACATTATTAATTCACTGCTTCATCACGTGAAATGAGTTGTGACTCAGACTTTTTCTGAAGTTGAACTGATAAAAATCTTTCCTTGATGCTCGTTTTCCTCTTTTATGTTTCTCTGATTCTTTCATTTTGGTCAAATATCTGAAAAAAGTCAACATTATTTTATTATTTTATTATCTTTTCAGTTTTATTTCCTGTGAGATTATTTTCGTTTGCTCGTCACAGAATCAGACTTCGATGAAACGTCGGCGGCTGAAGAGAGAAATTAAACAAATTTCAGCAGAATTCAGGTGAAAAGTTTCTTGTTTTAGTCTTTTTTGCTGATATAATCACGACGGAAAGTGAAATCGCTGGTGTGACGTCACCTTTGCGTTCCCTTCAGCAGTGACTCTCAGTGTCTCTCCTTCCTTTAAAAGCTTTTTATTCCAGTTTTATCCCATTAAAAGTGCATTAAATGCTGCTGAGCGTTGACAGGAAAATGAACTTTGACCTCACGTGTGGATCACATGTACGCTAACAGTCGGTGCGTCGGGCTGAATTCTAGCTTCAGAAAACGATTCACAGCATCTGGATTTGTTCTCCCTCGTAACGACGCAGCCTGAGATTGTTCGTCCTTCAGCTCACTGTCCTCTGTGGGGACATTCACGAGGACTATCAGAGTTCAGTATGTTAAATATCTTGAAATATTCCTGCAAACTTTCCTCTCTTGGTGTATTTCAGACTAACCTGCAGTGAGAAACTTGCTCCTGCTGCGTAACGTGAA
>NC_135087.1:1545000-1557500 GCF_051107435.1 Chaetodon auriga
CCTTCTACCTCTCTCGCACTCCCTCTCTCTTTGTGTGCAGTCACCCCACCAAAACACACACACACACACGCAGAAACACACACTCAACCTTTACCTTCATCTTCAATATGCAAAAAACACTACAGATGTCACTTGAAAATCTTCACACATGCACAACAAATCTTTAAAATGCAGCGATACACTGCAGAAGACGCACAGTATTCTCATTCCACACACACACACAAACCCTCTCAGTGCGTCTGCACACACCTTGAGGTGTGTGTGTGTGTATTGTGCGTGTGTGTCCTAATCCCCGGCGCTGGCCGTCTTGTCGGAGCGTTATATTTGCTGGTATCAGTGTATCTTCTCCTCGCCGCCTAATCCCACCACCCCGACTCTGATATTTCCTGACATTTACATGAATCGCCCCTCTCCAGACGGACAGACGGACAGAGGGAAGGAGGGAGGAGGGGGAGGCCGGAAGATGGAGGGAGAGATGGAGGATGCAGGGAAAGATAGAAGATGTGAGAAGTCTGTGTTAACGTAAAGGTCTGCGGGGGTTTAAACTGAAAGGAGAGAGTGGAGGAGGGATGGATGAGGGAGGGAAGGGAGGAAGGACAAGTGATGAGGAAGAGAGGGAAGCATGGAAAGACAGTAAGGACACATGAGAAGCTACAATTACTGCGTGGCTGTTGTTGCCTCGACCAAGTTGCATTTACTCCACATCTGTTCTGACTTACAGATTAAATAATGCAATTTAATGAAGGGAAGGAGTTAATTAAAGGCATTAAGTGACATTATTTGGTGAGATGGAAGTTCACCAATCACCTGAAGATCCATATCAGCAGAACCACCGACTGCAAAGCTTCTGTCGGGTTTGAAGATTAAATCACTGTTTTTGTGAATGGAGTCTGGTGGCTTTGGCGAGAGCGATGAAGCGGCTTTCTCTGGTTAAACAAAAAGAACTTATTCTTTAACAGGAAGCTTCATCTCTGCAGAGATCCTCCCAGAGTCTCACACACTTCAAAATCTGAGCCACTCATCTCATCCTGTGAGACATTTGTGTCTGGTCAAAATTAGCGTCCGAATTGTTGAGTTACGGCCATAAACTTGCTTTTGTGTGGTCGCGCTGACCTTTGACCCTTGACTGCCAAATTCTCATCAGTTCATCCTTGAGTCCAAGTGGACATTTGTGCCAAACATGAAGACATTCCCTGAAGGCGTTCCCAAGATTCATGAGAAAGAGACGACCGGACGGATAACCAGGAAACATGGAGGCACATAAAAAGAGAGATGAGGAGGAGGAGGAGGGACAGAAAAGTGCTAAAACATGTCAGAGGAATAGAAGGAGGGATGATAACAGACAACTAGATGGACGAAGGAGGAGGAGGAAGAGGAAAGGGAGGTAAAGAAAAAGAGGTATGATGGATGGATGTGAAGGATGGACGGACAGACAGACAAACAGATGAGCGCAGGGACAGAAGAGGGAAGGACAGAGCGAACAAGGGAAAGACGAAGGCAGAGAGGGAAGGACAGATGGACTGCTGCCAGTCCAAGAAAGACAGAAGAGGGAGGGATGAAGACTAAATAAAAGACAGAAAAGTCAGACACCTTGGCAGCGACATATGTTAAAACCAATAACAACAAGCTCTTATGAGCGCCAAGAGACACACACAGACACACACAGACACACACACACACACACACACACACACACACACACACACACACACACTATTACTCATTGGAGACTCGTTAAGGCCCGGCCTAAATTAATGACCTCACACTACACCTGTTGTTACTACGCCGACCATAGCGGCAAATAATTAATAGAGGAGCAGAAATGAAACACGTTCAGGAAAAAACGGATTTAATCATCAATGAGCAAAAGATCGAAGCTGATGATGACGTCTGGAACAGTGAAAAGACGAACCAGGAAGGTTTTGGTAGGTTTTCTTTTGCTTCTGTCTCATTTGAACGAAGTTTGTTTTCAGAAGGTAAAATTACTGTTTTTGTGAATGGAGTCTGGTGGCTTTGGCGAGAGCGATGCAACATCTGTTTCAGGTTTAACAAAAAGGTCCATCTCTGCAGGGATCCATCCCATAATGTTGTCAGACATTTCTTATAACAATCCGAGTCAGTCAGTGGCAAAAACAAACACTTAACGGACGAACGTTGACGGTGCACGAACGCCCCGACGGATTGAACTGCAGTGCTGTCAGTGACTGCTGCTCGCATTCAACACTAAACTCTTCACAAAAACCGTCTCCGTTAGTCACTCGGACACAAAAACATGAGAACGCAGGGTTCATCATCAGAGCATATTTGACCAGAATTCCTCCTGTTTGTCCAGGACATGAACTGGAACTGAGTTTTATCAAACACGAAGGCGATGAGAGACTAAACACTGATCAATACGCGATGATGGAAAAAATGTGGTTTATCTCTTAATCGGCGATATTTCATCCTCAAAAGCACTTCCTAACTTTTCTCTTTGAGCTGATTTACATATTTCCTCATTCTCCAAAAACCACACGAAGTGACATCATCAATGATGATCAATCAGTGATGATGTCGTCTTCAGATGAATGTGTCCTGACGTGTCGTAGATTCAGTATCAGAGACGCCAGCAGCCCACAGAGCTGCAGTCACATTCAGTGAACTGCTATCTGAGAGCCGGCTGGGAAATACGTCGTTCGCCTCTGCTCTTAATTGCACTAAAAATGAAGATTAAGAGGATGAATTATTGATACAAGTTGGTATTTAATCTTTTGTAATGAATAGTGGATCCGCTGGTTATAAATATTGCACGAGGCTTCATAATTTGATAAATTTATTCCAATTTGCCCTTTATTTTGCCCTTTAGTCAAGGTTACGTTCATTTAAACACACACACACACGCACACACTCTCACACTCTCACACACACACACACACACACACACACAGATGAAGCGCAGTGTGTTTACCTACCCTCTGCCCGTGGTCATTCCTGTATCATCTTTTTTTTTTACCGAGGACCATAAACACACACACACACACACACACACACACACACACACACACAAACATGGTGCCCTTGGCTGACCTTGCAGCCCCCCCCCCCCCCCGTGTCTGTGGCAGTAATTAGGCCATGCATCTGATTGTCATTAAAGAGCACTCGCAGATAATGAACACGCAGTAAAGCCACAGTCACAGATTCCTCCTGCACAGACTGATGCTCCTCTCCTCCATCACGCCGTGTGACGGCCTCACGGCGAGATCGATGGAGTCTCCTTCTGCCTGAAAAGGCTGAAACGTTACCAAAGAAGGAGCAGAGCGTGCAGGAGCACTGAAGGCCTCCATGCCTCGTCTTCAGTCTTTACCGATGAAAACGATATTAATGCAGAATCTGCAGTCAAGAGACAAGATTTTAATATCGGAAACGTTCTAGTTTCCATTTGTAGTCCGAGTGGTATCGACCAATCACGTCCAAAAGCAAACTCAGGACCCACTGGAGATCATCTGAGGATGATTTTGCTTTTGATTAGTGTTTTCAAGTTTACCTGCATTCATATGCAGAAATGTTTTCATAGAGATGAGCTAAAAGGTCAGACTGTAAACACTGACCAGAGGAGGAAGTCTTAGCTGGACCGCTGGGTGGATTCAAAGCAGCTACACCAGAAGCTGACGTCGACTTCTCTTAACTTCTGACCTGACTTGGACTTGTTTTGGGTGACTTAAGTCCTGACTCAGACTTGTTTTGGGTGACTTTAGTCTTGACTCTGAGTTGTTTTGGGTGACTTTAGTCCTGACTCGGACTTGTTTTGGGTGACTTTAGTCTTGACTCGGTCTTGTTTTGGGTGACTTCAGCCCTGACTCGGACTTGTTTTGGGTGACTTTAGTCCTGACTCGGACTTGTTTTGGGTGACTTTAGTCTTGACTCGGACTTGTTTTGGGTGACTTTAGTCCTGACTCGGACTTGTTTTGGGTGACTTTAGTCTTGACTCAGACTTGTTTTGGGTGACTTTAGTCCTGACTCGGACTTGTTTTGGGTGACTTTAGTCCTGACTCTGACTTGTTTTGGGTGACTTTAGTCTTGACTCGGACTTGTTTTGGGTGACTTAATCTTGACTCGGACTTGTTTTGGGCGACTTTAGTCCTGACTCGGACTTGTTTTGGGTGACTTTAGTCTTGACTCGGACTTGTTTTGGGTGACTTAATCTTGACTCGGACTTGTTTTGGGTGACTTTAGTCCTGACTCGGACTTGTTTTGGGTGACTTTAGTCCTGACTCGGACTTGTTTTGGGTGACTTTAGTCCTGACTCGGACTTGTTTTGGGTGACTTAATCTTGACTCGGACTTGTTTTGGGTGACTTTCATCCTGACTCTGACTTGTTTTGGGTGACTTTAGTCCTGACTCGGACTTGTTTTGGGTGACTTTCATCCTGACTCGGACTTGTTTTGGGTGACTTTCATCCTGACTCGGACTTGTTTTGGGTGACTTAATCTTGACTCGGACTTGTTTTGGGTGACTTTCATCCTGACTCGGACTTGTTTTGGGTGACTTTCATCCTGACTCGGACTCGTTTCTGGTTACCACAGACGGACTCGTGCAGGCTTCGAGCGTCTCTGCTCGTTTGGATTCTGGGCTCAGCTGCTCAGAACAGACGTGAAGCGAATGGTTGAAAATATCACAGAAAGTTGTTCAGCCCACAGAAATAATTCAGCAGGTTCACACCTCGGCTTGTTGTTCCGAGGTTTCACGGATCAAAGCTTTAAGTGCAGAGGGAGACTCACAGATAATGAATGGACTGTTAATGTGCTGCGGCCGGGCAGCTAATGGACACACACACGTATGAAAACACAGACGACACACACATACTAAAATACGCTTTCACTATAAGGTGCACACACACACACACACACACACACACACACACACACACACACAGAGGTGGAAGCTGGCTAATGGCTGTCACTGTTGACTGATCACAGTGATCAGGCGGCTGCAGCTCTAATTGCAACTAAACAATCTGAAAACAACCACAGTCAGGTCCACAAGAGGAGGAGGAGGAGGAGGAGGAGGAGGAGGAGGACAGAATGGCCTGAGAGGAGAGGAAGAGGAGGACGAGCTGTAGGATGAAGGAACTGGAAGAGAAAACAAAAGGAAACTGATGAACTGAGACAGAGGAAAGGAAAACAGGCAGGAGGGAGGAAAGGAAGGAAGGAAGGAAGGATGCAGGGAAGAAGGGATTAACAAAAAACTAAATGAATGAAGGAGGAGGAGAACAGTTTCAACATTTCATAGGAGATAGGTCTGTTTGAGATCAGGTACTGAAGGAGAAGATGTGGACGACGCCGTCACTGAATCTTTGCTTTATTTTATTTATGTTTTTATTTATCCGTCTTCAATCTTTCTGTTTGTTTTTTGCACACTCGTCTGCTGCTGCTCAGAAACATGCTGTTTAGATCAGTTTAAGGGGATTTTAAAAAGATGCATAAGATGTAAACATCTGTCAGTTATGTTTAGACGTTATTTTAGATCAAGAAATGAAAGCGAAGGAGAGACACGTCTTTATGGGTTTAACTTTTTCAATAAAAATATATTGAAAACAAACCTAATAAAACAGATGAGATGTTTGTAAAAATCAGAAGACGCACCGGACGGACGGACGGATGATTCAATCAAAAAAGTTTAGTCTTATGAAGTGAAGGAAGGAGGAGAACGAACAAATGAAAGCAGCAATAGAGGAGGAGGAGGAGGAGGAGGAGGAGGAGGAGGAGGAGAACCCTGAAGAGAAGTGTGTTGAATTCTGTTTGGTTCTGAGTGTAGAAGAGAGAGAAGGCCACAGATGAGTCATGGAAAACTTCTAAACACACACGCACACACACACATTCACGCACACACACACATTCACGCACACACACGCGCGCGCGCATGCGCACACACAGCGGTGACGAGATGTGACTGACAGAACTGCTGCAAACACAGAGACAGAAAGGGAGATTACATCTAATTAACCAAGTCCAGCCAATTAACCAGCAGCCAATTAGAGCTGAGAAACCAATCAGGATGTAAATTGGCAGCCAATACAAACGTTCCAAAAAAATTTATAAAGGAGCGTGTGTGTTTGATGTGACTGTGACCGTGTGTGTGTGTGTGTGTGTGTGTGTGTGTGTGTGTGTGTGTGTGTGTGAGAGACAGGAAGAGAGAGGGAGGATCACAGGGATCAAGCGAAGAGGAAATGGAAGGATATAAACCGAAGAGTGAAAAACAAACAAAAAGCAGATGAACAGATTCAAACAGAAAATAAAAACAGCCACTTTTCTACCTTCAGGCCGTCCGCCGGGCACGGGGCCTGCCGATTGGCCGGCGCTTCTCCCGAGCGTGCGAAGGGCTCGTGCGATTGGCTGGTGTAGAGGAGGCGGGCCTGGATGCAGCGGAGGGCGCGGAGCATCCAGCCATGTTGGCGCCGGATCTGCCGCTGGAGCTGATCCCATTGGCTGGAAACCATATGGAGGATATCCTTCAGACCTGCAGGGCGAGAGACAGAGGGATAAACTAGAGAGAGAGAGAGAGAGAGAGAGAGAGAGAGAGAGAGAGACACCAAGAGGGACGAAAAGAGACAGAAAACCAGAGAACCCATCCAATTTGTCAGGCTAATTTCAGACGAGCTCGTCTAACATCCCAAAAAATGCAAATGCACCAGAAGGAGGGGCGTTAAGAAACCGGTTTTCAGGTTTGTCACCTTCTCTTGGTCACGCGCTGCAAAAATATCCCCCATGAATCATCACGACTTCACGTCCAACAGGGATTCACGTCCGCGTGTGTGACACAAACACGTCCACATTATGTCTCTGCAGCGTTCATGTGCTCAAACACTGATCTGAGGTCTGCTCTGCTGTCGGCCACTCCATCTAACCAGGTGATAAACACGTCCACGACACGCTGATCCAGGATCAGCCTCCATTACTGCAGCGGCCCCTGTTTGACGTGAACCCCCTGATGCAGACTGACCCTTTAACTCATCGCTGTCACTGCGGACACAAACCCTGCACGCCGCTCTGTCGCTGTATTAACTGTAGATTTTTGTCTTTTCGTCCTCGTTGAGTTTTATGTCTTTGCTTCCATGTGAGTACACTGAGTGTTTGATCTGGAGTCACACTGCTTGTGTGTGCACACACACTTGATGAAATCAGTCCGGAGGATCTGCTGCACGCTGAAGCGCAGTCATTAAAACAGGACTTGGATGTAACCCCCACGTCTTAATAAATGTGCTCGGCTGAAATGGAAACACTCCTCGAGTCGTTTCAATCAGCCTCCATGAAATCCTCACACGCATCTAAAACACTTCGTTTCCTGTCTGCAAAAACAAAACCTTTTATGTTTTGCTGTTTAACTGATGTGTCTGATTAATGTGCGAGATGTGTCCAGTTACTACACTGCACCCCCAGAACTGACCTCAGACCAGCCGTCTCCATCAGTTCAAACGCCTAAACTCGACCCGCGGCTGTTTACGTTTCGCTGACGAGGATCCCGACTGGTCATGTGACTCGTGTCTGTCAGGAGCAAAGATGGAAGTGTGACGTTCCCATCGAGCCACAACCATGAAGACAAACGTCCCATGTTTTAGTCCAAACCACAGCTCGTCTGTCTGTCCTCTAATGAAACCATGATGTCTCTGTCTGCTGTGTCTCCGGCTGATTTCAGACAATCTGAACTTCCCCTGAACGTCTTTCCCTTCCAGCCAGTTTCAGCCCGCTGGCTTTTCGTTGGGCCTCTCCATCTCGCTCTTTGTCTTTGTCTCTCCGTCCTCTCCGTCTCTCTCTGCTACATTCATGAGTTCTCCTCTCTGAAGGTCACTCTGTTAATCCAAATATTAATAATGAATGGGACAGAGTTGGGGCTCTGTTAGGCCACCTGTGTGTGTTTGAGTGTGTATCTGCTCATGGTGTGAGAGTGCAGGAGTGTGAATGACTGCCTGTGCGTGTGTGTGCGTGTGTGTGCATGTGTGCGTGTGTGCGAACGTACCCGATTGGTGGAAGGTGATGACAGACAGCAGTGCTCTGCCCTCCTCCATGATGCTCTCCTTCAGAGCGCTGCGACTGTCCACGTTTAGCTTGAAGCTCTGAAACACAAAGATCATCATCAGCATCCAGATGTTTTTAAAGGATCAGTGCTGCCTGAGTCGGAGCTCTGAGAGGCCAGAAAACAGCAGCAGTCAGACCATCAGACAGGCTCGACAAGCTCAACCGGAGGAGAAAATGAAGCTGAATAACAGCTGCCTTATGAAAACAGTCGGCACAGGTTAGAGACTGACTTCCTGCTTCAGCTCTGACCTGCTGGACCACCTGTGCAGTGAGCGCAAGGTGAGTAAACTACCTGAAGTGTCTCCTCATCTGACGCTGAAAGGATGCTCCCAGATCTGACGTGTTCAGAGCGCAGTGTTATTACCACCGACAGAAGAGACGGAAAAACACCCTCAAATGAAGTATTTTAAATAGTGTAAGAAGGGATGTGAAAAAAGATTCAGCAGGAGGACGAACGTGATTGGATGGAAAAACTCCCTCCGTGTTGGAGAGAGCATGGAGAGGAGAGGAAAATAAAACACTGTGGCAACGGAAACAGGAAAAAGGTAGAAGAATGGATGGAATAGATGGAGGGATGGAGAGATGAGGGATGGATGGATGGATGGATGTGGAGGCACAGAGCAGCCTGAGGCGCTGCTGGAAAACACTCCAGTCAGATCTATGAACAACGCTGCAGCCTCTTCTGATCTGAGTGTGTGTGTGCATAAGCGCGCGCGCGCGTGTGTGTGTGTGTGTGTGTGTGTGTGTGTGTGTGTGTGTGTGTGTGTGTGTGTAAGCCTCAAGGTGCTCAGTCCTCAAGACTTAACCACTTCTGACATCCTGCTGTGCTGCAATGGGAAATGCTGCATACACGTATTCACACACACACACTTTAGTACGCACACACACAGACACAGACTCACACACACGCGCACACAAAGTGATCTCCAGACTCTCTTGTGTCTGTAATTGTCTAATTTTTGAAGGCCTTGAGCTGAAGTCCCTAAAATGAGACTAGAACTGATCCATGTGACACATTTTATCCTAAATTTCTATTTTATATTTCAGATGTTTTTTTCTTCTTCTTGTCTTTCTTTATCGTCATGTTAAGCACCAACATACTGAAATGCTTCCACCTGGTAATAAACCTGATTGTGAGTCTACGCAGAAGAAAACAGCTGAGACGGGATGTGATTTGTTTCTGTCTGACAAAACTACAGAAACGTACGTACAGAAATGTACAAAACACCCAATTAAACTGTCAAAGCCATCGTTCCCGCCGAGCCGCTCGCCGCCTCGTGTTATTTTCATGTTCTTTATAAAAAACGTGGCTGCACACAGCAGCTCGGCCTGCAGTGAGGGATCGACGGGTGACGGCATCAGTCAACACATGACAAGGTCAGACCTCCACACCACCAATATTTATGGAGCAGGATACACACTGGAGACGGATGGGACGAGGTGTTTTACCCGTAACACACACAAACACACAGACACACACACACGTGCACACACACACACGTGCACACACACACACTGAGGGCCTGCAGCCAGCGGGAAGCATCAACATTTCAGAAGAGCTGCAGCTAATGAGTCACTTCATTATTGATCAGTCTATTCATTGTTTTTTCTGTCAATGAATCAAACTGTGCTGATTTGCATTTATATAAAACAGAGACGCAGCAAATCTTCACATTTCGTCATCTGTAAAAACTGTTGTCAATCAATTACTGCCAATCAACTAATCAATCAACTTCAGCACTGCGCTTTACACGAGACAAAGTTCAGGAGTTCATTCAAAAATAACTGAATCGAAGCTGTAGATGTCCAGATGTGTGTGTGTTTCTCTGTACACCAGCAGTCAGACATCATTTTGGCAGTTGTATCACAAAATGTTCAGCCAATCACAGTTCGAGGTGCAGGGGTGTCTAACACACCTGTCGGTCGGCGTCATGTTTTAGGTTAGACTTTCAAAATAAAGCTTGCTGACAAACAACGAACCTCCTCAAAAGTAACTCAGCCTCTTAAAGCTGCTGAGTCTTCATATTTCCCACCTTTGACTGAAGAAATGTCAG
The DNA here is from genome assembly GCF_051107435.1 of Chaetodon auriga. Classification (NCBI taxonomy): domain Eukaryota; kingdom Metazoa; phylum Chordata; class Actinopteri; order Chaetodontiformes; family Chaetodontidae; genus Chaetodon; species Chaetodon auriga. Next base: position 1,555,106 of record NC_135087.1, read on the forward strand.
TGAATTAAAACTCGACATGTAGCAGCCGTTAATGAGACACTTTCTGTTTGGCTCAAAGACGATTTCACATCTAAAACTGAACCTTCAACCCGGCCCGTGTTGGTGCCGCGCTCCACCCGTTGAGCCACACCAGACGAGCTCTTCCTCTCAAGTAAAAGCCTCTCATCTCCTAAACCGGTTTTAACTGCTGCGAGCAGATAGCGGTGACACTGCTCCTTACATATTACATTTGATAGATAAACTATAAAAAATCACTTTGGAAACCAAACCGTCAGCTATATCTCCTCACAACGCGCCCAAAAACACATTCACATATCAATATTATCCAAATAAAACATGACTGTCTGCATTCTGCAATCATTACTGCCCTGCAAACGTCGTAAATTACTTCAAATCTCACGGCTGATTGAGTAATTTTACAGACTCGGCGGCCACTCTGCCCCACATAATTTCCAGATAAGCTGGTGAAAAACCTCACAGCTAATAAACATAAAGTACATTTATCAGCGCTACGGAAAACACAGCGTGACTGTCTGCGTCTCCGGGATAGGGCGGCTGATGTTGGGAATGAATTAGGTTGAGCAGATTAGCCGGGCTATCGGGGAGCGATCGTATTTCAGCGCCTTATTCCACGAGCGATTCGGCTCCGTTTCCTCTGTTTAATATATGGAGAGCACGGAATCGATAAGAGTAGAACAGCCAGCCATCAATCACACGATGATAAGGCATGCAGAGCGTGCTTTTATGTACGTCAGACAGGAGGCGGTAATAAGAGGCTGTGTGCGTGTATTTATGTGTCTGTGAGGGGGAAGAGGGAGAGCGTGAGGACGGCCGAGACAGACGGAGAGACAAGACAAGCAGCTACAGGACGGAGCGTTTCTTCAGACGTGTGCTGACGAGCACGGAAACACGGACGACAAAAACACTGAAAACAACTCATCACGATAAGCCGAGCGTGGACGAGTGAAGTCTGCCGGGACGCCGCCCCCCCAAAAGAGAAGGTTTTACCCCAAACAAACTGAAACACCTGAACGTTCAGGTGGTTCTCGTCATCTCGCCGCAGCTCAACGGCAGCCACAACACGTGACTTTTAAAAGCATCAGACAGAAGCAGAAAGGTGTGATAAACAGGGCAGGTGAGTGAGTCCAGTCGACAGGTGAGTAACCGTCTCCAGTGGTGAAGTAGCAGGTGGATTTGGGGGTTTCGTCTGGCGGTCTAAAACGTTCTAACTCCCTGCTCTGATTAACACACACACACACACACACACACACACACACAAACACACACACACACACACACACACACACACACACACACACACACACACACACACACACAGGGGGCTGAAACGAGCCGCTTCAAAGCCTGACTGATCAGATTACCTGTTAGCATTAGCATATTAGCCTGGAGCGCAGGGTAGGACGGCCTCAGAAGCCTACCTAATATCATTTAGCTTTTAGCATTAGCATATTAGTGAGGCGCTAAGAGGTGTGCAGCGCTGGTACTGAGATGACATTGAGGCTTGACATTGAGATTGTGTTTTAGGCTGCACTGATCTCTCTCTCTCACACACACACACACACACACACACACACACACACACACACACACACACACACACACACACACAGGCTGATGAGACATGATCTGATCAAAGAGTCTTTGTAATAATGATGATCAAATTGTCTCCATTCAGACTGAGCTGAGAGAAACTGTAGTGCTACGGCTGTATTCCCCCGAGGTGTGTGTGTGTGTGTGTGTGTGTGTGTGTGTGTGTCTGTGTGTGTGTGTGTGTGTGTGTGTGTGTGTGTGTGTGTGTGTTTCTTCATCTCGGCCCTCTCTCTCTATATTTTCCTTCAGTTTTTAGATTAAGAAATACAAAGCAATTCTCCCTCTTGCTCTTTTCTGTCTTTTCCCTCCTTCCTTCCTTCTTCTCCTCCCTCCTCCCCTTTCATCCCTCCCTCTCTCACCTGGCTCCCCTCTCTTGTCCCTCAATTAACATCAGCTCAGTCTCTCCTTTTCTTTCTCTTTCTTCTCCTCTTTCACCCCTCCCTCTTCTTGCTCGTCAGTCCTCCTTCTTCCTCATTTGCTCTCCCATCTTCTTTTCTTTCCTCCTCTCCTCCCCCCTTCTAAGACATATTTCTAATGACCAGAAGGCCTCTTCTTCCTCACTGATACCCGATGTCAAGCCTCCATCAAACACCCGAACCAAAGTCCGAAGAGTCAAAGTGATGGAGGTTAACTGCACTGAAATAGCTGATTTCCACACAGTCACCTCTCACTCCACTTGTTTGTGACAGATGTGATCATATTACTTGACAACGAGGGGGGAGAACGGAGGTCCGAGCAGCCGAGACTCGACTGGAGCCGGACTGGATCATTCCTGACGGCTCTG
>NC_135087.1:1562500-1615000 GCF_051107435.1 Chaetodon auriga
CTCGAGGGTTTTCAGGTTGAGGTTAGAAGGTTTGAGAGGTGAGGGAATGTATTCTGTCAACGAGGGTCCTCACAAGCACAAAAGCACAAAAGTGTGTGTGTTTGCGCGTGCGCTTTCTCACCAGGTGTGTGTCCAGGTAGACCCTCAGGCTGTCCAGCTCCTGTCTGGGCTGAGTCCAGTTTTCTGTGCTGTCCAGCGCCTCCTGCAGCCACGAGATGAACCCGTCCAACTGCTGCACGAAACACTGAGGAGAGAGAGAGAATTCAGTCAGGTGATTGAAAAAAACAGTAATAAGAGCATGAATAAACACTGCTGTCCACAGCCTGCTGGACTCACATCAAAACAACACACACAACACACAGCAGAGATGGAGAGATGGAGAGAGAGGGGACAAAAAAGACAGATATAAGAAGAAGAAAGAGGAAAAACAACAACAGAGGGAAATAAAGACGAAGTCGAAATCAAAAATGTTTGGAGAGTTTGAGAGTGGAGGGGTATGAAAAGAGAGAAAAAACAACAGATTGGAAGGAGGAGAGGATGAGAGGAGGAGAGAGGGATGAAACAGTGGAAAGAGGAGGAGAAGGGGAGAGGGGGAGAGGGGGAGGGGGGGCGGCTGGACGGTGTTTCAGAGCTGATTCCAGATGAATTAATTCAAGGACAGAAAGAGAACAAAAACGAGACCCGCAGGACGTAACAGGTAAACACACGAGGACGAAAACAGAGAGAGGAGGAGAGAGGAGGAGAGGAGGTGAAAACACAGCCAGAGACAACGCAGGAGAGACAGAGGACACGTGGACGGGGGGGACACAAATCCAGAAATGAAGGCACGGCAGGGAAAAATGGAGGAAAAGAGGAAAAAATGTAAAAGAAATTAACGCAGCGAATGAAAGAGAAAAACATACAGAAAAGATACAAAAAGAAACAAAAGATACTAAAAGAAACAAAAGATGCAAAAAGAAACAAAAGATGCAAAAAGAAACAAAAGATCAAGAGGAAAGAGAAAGAAATGGAAAAGAACGTGGAGGAGAGACAAAACACAAAACAAAAACCAAGAAGATACAACAGAGAGATGAAGAGATGAAGTCAGTCAGATAGAGAGAGAGAGAGAGAGAGAGAGAGAGTGATAGAGTGATAGAGAGAGTGATAGAGTGATAGAGAGAGTGACAGAGTGATAGAGAGAGAGAGAGTGATAGAGAGAGTGATAGAGTGATAGAGAGAGAGAGAGAGTGATAGAGAGAGTGATAGAGTGATGGAGTGATAGAGAGAGTGATAGAGTGATAGAGAGAGAGAGAGTGATAGAGAGAGTGATAGAGTGATAGAGAGAGAGATAGAGAGAGTGATAGAGTGATGGAGTGATAGAGAGAGTAGTATAAACGAAAGCAGAGAGTTGAACATGCATGTCTTCATCTCTGGCAGGCTGCCCTTCAGAAGAGCACAGACGGACGGACGGACGGAGAAGAAGAAGAGAGGAGGAATCAGAAGGAGAGAAGAAGAGCGCTCGGCGCTTGGTGGATAGCTACTGCCATCTACTGGCTGAGGAGGGGATCTCTGAGGAGACGGAGCTCAAACCTGAAGCACCTCCACCTGAAACCTCCAAATCTGACTCGAGAGACAAAATCTGAAATCGTCTTTCACCGATTCAGAGCAACACGTGAGCGAATGTACTGATTTCAGTTCAGTGACAAATGCTGGAAGAATCAGCAGAAGATCAGGAGGATCCACATGAAACAGCATCTGATCCAGTATCGATTCCTCCCGTTAAATCCCCTTCACTCCTCAAGAGGAGCAGAGGAGGCGGCTTAAAGGAGGCGTTTAAAGCGTCAGTCATGAATGAGAGACGGAGGTGAAGAAGAAGAAGAAAGAAAGAAAGAAAGAAAGAAAGAAAGAAAGAAGAAAGAAATAAAGAAAGAAGAGTTTAAAGCATGAGGGAGGAGGACGAGATACAGCAGAGATCAGACGAAGAGAAGAAAAAGCTTTAAAGCGTTTCCGTTATTTTAGAGACAAAACAGGAGGATTAAAGGTGTGTGTGTGTGTGTGTGTGTGTGTGTGTCTGTTCAAGCCTTTAAAGAACAAACTAACAGTGTCCGTCACATTCACTGTCTTTTCTAACACTAAGCACCAAAAACAAGAGGCTGTGGTCCAGCAGCTGTTAGCGTTGGAGCTAGCTGCACGTAGCATCACGTCCCGTCCTCGAGGTTTGACACAACACGGAGGTGAGACAGAGACTGAAGGTGGATCTTTGGGTTAAAATCTGTCTGTGTGGGACAGTAACTGTGGTTTGAAGAAGCATATTTTGCAAATATTAAGACTCGTCTCTTCGATAAAATACGACACATCTGAAAGAAAAGTGACGGCGCCCAGGAGACATTTTACTGGACGTATCTGTAAAACATTGACAGAAAAGGTTTTTTATTTGTTTGCGGAATCTGATCATTCAGCACAAACTATAAACCTGATTTATCTGATCGTTATTTGATCGCCGGTCTGAATCCACTTCTGGGAAAGATGGTGGTCGTGGCTGAAGGGAAGCGAAGCAGAGATGTTTCCAGAGAGAAAAGCGGCGTGAACACAAGCGCACAAAGGTCAGCGCGGAGCCGCGGCCTGAATCTCACGTCTCCGGCTGCAGAGCGAGCGAGCAACAGGCAGAGCCGGAGAGCGAGAGCAAAGTCATTTACATAAAACTGAAGACGTAAATTCATTCTTTCCAGTCGGAGCTCAAACATCCCGTCTGAAAAACAAGTGTAACTGTGACTGCAGATCATCAACAAGACAATTCTAATATTTCATACACGGCTGTTGTTTTCATATCTTTCACTGAGAGCTACCCAGAAACTAAACGCAGAGAGAAGGAGGCTGCGGCGAGGAGCTAAATCTGATGGAAATTACTTGCCACATGTGTGCATCCATGCTTACAGCTCGCCTACAAATCACTGCATCCAATCGCCACGTGTGTGTGTGTGTGTGTGTGCGTGTGTGTGTGTGTGTGTGTGTGTGTGTGTGTGTGTGTGTGTGTGTCTTCATATGGGGTGTATCTGCTCGCCCAAATGATCAAATGTGTGTGTTTGTGCATATACGATATATGCTTCAATAGTGTGTGTGTGTGTGTGTGTGTGTGTGTGTGTGCGTGTGCGTGTGTCATGCAAACCTTGACCGATTGAGCGGCCGTATGTTAATTACAACCGTGAACCTTAAAAAAAAAAGTAAAAAAAACATCGATATGATTCCGTCCATCTCCCCGCCGCTCGTTATGGAGGAGAGATGGAAATCAAAAGTATTGATGAGAGGAGGAGAAGAGAGGGAGCGCAGGAGGAAGAGGAGATGGAACTGGAGGAAAAGAAAGACAAACGGAGGAGAGGAAGGAGTTGAGGGAAAATGAACGGGAAGGAAACAAGAATAGAAGAGAAGGAAGGAAAACAAAGGAAACAAAACAAAAAGAAAAGGAGAGCAGAGGAAGCAAAGAACTTTAGAGGAAAGGAAAGACGAAAGGAAAAAGAAATGCAAGGAAAGAAAAGCAGATTAAAGAAGAAGGAAGAGAGGAAAGTTATAGGAAAGGAAAGGAAAAAAGAAAGGAAAGAAGGAATGAAAAGGAAAAGGAAAAGAAGGATGGGATACAGACGAAGGAGCGAGAAAAAATGATGAAGTATGAGAACATGAGATGAGGAGCGAGGTTGAGAAGGAGAGGAGAAACGAGGAGAGAGGAGGAAGAGGATGTAGGCGTGAACAGCAGCAGAGGGAGCGCCGTTGGTTTGGATATCGACCAGCATGCACTGGGCTGCTTACGGCTGCTTTGATGTCTCTAAACCAGTGAGGCTCCTGAGGGGCAGAAAGGCCTGCTGGGAGCTGAAACGCCTGATCTGATCCTCTGCCGCCTGGATAACCGCTCTGATATCTGCTTCATCTCTTCCTCCTGTGGTTCGGCTCTTCACCGCTGGATAATTACCGTTCAGCTGACGGCGCTTTCTGAAGGACGACGCTGATAGATTTAGACTGAAACTCCCGACAGACGATGTTTGGCTCCGATGATTAATATGTTACAGGCATTAGGTCTGATTTCCAATGCAGCCAGAGCTCAAGACACAATGTAAGCCCAGATCTGCTGCTGGACTGCAGAAAGAGAGCGAGCCAACGGCTGCTCACCTTTTTACAACCTGAAAACTTTTACCGGAAATCCTCAAATACAAGCCGGGTGTCAAATAATTATCCGGAGCTGAGGGAGGGGGGACCACCTCGCTTCATCTGACTCTAGTTTATGTCAATCAGGACGGTGGCAGAGCGTCTTTCTTTGGCCTCTCTGCCTGCAGCTGAACGGCGATCCAAACGCAGCGACAGGAAACAGGAAGTGAAATGAACGAATCAGTGAAGCAGTGAGAGCAGCAGAGTGGTGAGAATGACGAGTCAAGGACGTCTGCTGCGGTCTGTAATTATTATTACATGAAAAACTTCACATATTCCTTCATCTTACACGCATGAACGGACACGCTAGCGCTGTTATCATGCTAGCTGTTAGCTGTGAGCTAATGGACTGCTGCAGGCTAGCACAACGTGTTGGTTATGATGGGAAGTGCTAACAGTTTGTGGGCGACTGAGGCAGCAGGAAAGAGATGAATTTTCTGTGCAGGGTTCCACAAACATTTTGGGGGATTGAGCTGAGACGGGTCATTTCCACAGCGGGCTCAGTTATTAGTGCGACTACGTGAACGAGTCACACCAAACACTGAACACCGCTCCACCGAAATTAAAGAACTCCAGGGAAGGAAGTTTGATTAGAAATTCATTAAAGCGGTTTTATTAGAAAACATGGAACCTGTGCAGCTCAGTGTCGGCTAAAATCTGGACCGGACGGGACCGAAGCTTCCTCCAACAGCCACATTCACATCTTCTGCTTCATTTATTTCTTATTCTGAAAATCTGCTTCTGATGGAAATACGGAACGGCACCAAAAGAAGGTAGCGAGGTACGAAGAAAGAGATAAAAAGATGAGAGACGGGAGGACAGAAGGAAGGAAAGAGAGACAAGGCCGTGCGTCACACCTGACTGCACCTGCCTGTGTCCCTGAGATCGTCCCTGGGAGACCCCTCCACTGCCAGCTGTCTGCTGCCGTGGGCACAGATTCATCTCCAAAGCATCACAATTACACATGAGCTTCTGATGTTGTTTTATTTCACTGTCAGTGTCTCGTGTCAGACACTCGCTGCAGATACGTAGAGAATGTTCCCTCAACACGACTGAAATCACCGATTCAAAGACTCGAACTCTGACTTTGTGATTCATAGAGGATCTGAAGTGTTGTTCTGCATCGGCCGATGAGACACCTGCTGAATAAAGTGACAGATTTCTGAATGGAGTTTGGTTTGTTCTGGTCTTTGGAGCATCTGTGTCGCCAAACGGCCTTTACAAGAATCAGAATTTTACATTTTACATCACTTTCTTTGTGTTTTACCAGCGACAGCTCTGACCTGAGTCACATCAGTTTAATAGAAATTATTATTAATTAGAAAAGCTAATTGTTGTCATGCCATGTTCCTCGTTCGCGTCACCCAGTGTTACCACGACGTGGGACAGAGAGACGACGGGATTAACTGGTCGCAGGGTTTTTATTTTAACAGATCATCAAAGGTTGACACCTCCTCTCTCAACCTTTGCCTCTGAAAACTCTGATTGCAGTGTGTTTGCATGAAAAATATCACCTCATAGATCCATTAACAACAATTTCAGTGCAAAACAACGCTGATCTGCCTCCTGAAGGCCTGACCAGCGACATTTTGAACCCGTCTTTGATTTTGGATCCGATTTTTAGCAGAATCAGAGCTTTAATCTGCAAACAAACACTTTGTGCATCTCTGTCTGTCGGCTTTACCTTCCCCTTAACCTGTTTATCTATAGAAACACAAAAGAGGAGAAGAACACCCCCCTCCACCTCCTCCTCCTCCTCCTGCTCCATCTCTCTTATTTTCCTATCCCCTCTGCTGTCGGTGGGCGTCCCTGCCCCCCCGCCGGGCCAATCAGACGAGTGTTGATCCGAGTCTGTTGTCTGTCTGTCTCCCACTGCTCGCAGATAGGCCGGCGTGCCGCAGAGCCGCCAAACACACAGACACCTCACACTGAGGCCGCCGACCCAGACAGCACATACAATGTGATCACATGACGCGTAGGACACTTATCTAACTGATGGACTGTTTCTCTGTCTGCTTTACTTTGGCTTTGTTTCCAGGAAATTTCAGAGCACTTCAGGAGACACATCACACACGGCGCAATTAGGAACTTTGGGCTCCGCAGACGTACATTTCCTGCATCGGCCTCATAAACTTTCATGAAACAAGCCGCCGGTTTACGTGACGCGGATCCAAATTACGCAGGGTTGGTTCCGACATTACAAATGACGAGGAGGTCAAGGTCGAGACAACGGCGTCTTGACAGTCAAAAGGAGGAGAAGAAGTCTTGGATTAAATATTTATGTCTGACAGCAAAGGCAGCATGAAGAACTAAGGAAAGAAGCAGAGGTCTAACGGGGGAAAGGTTAAGACAAGGTTATTCAGCTCTAACCAATCAGCTCCCTCCTGTTTAACATCGAGGACACGTCCGGTCAATGCAGACGCAGCGGTGGCGAGAAGCAGCTCACGTGATGTTTTTCATGTTGATCCAACGAGTGCGTCCATTTCAGAACTCATCTAGCCTCACCTGAAGGGGATTTATGGGTATTTTGGAGACAAAAAGTGAAGTTTGTGTCACAAACCATGGAGAACATCTGAAGAACGTCCACAGAGAGAGATCAGCTGGTCTGAGCGAGGCCACGTTTTCACCTCTAATGCAACAAACAGCAGGGGGAGGCAGCGGGTTACAGGTTAGCTAGCGTTAGCTTCAAGATTTATCACGAGCTGAGGTTAGCGTAGCAGCATAGCACGCCTCAATGTGATGATTTCAAATGTAATTACATGAAAGTACACGAAGTTGTGCTGAAGACGAGGGTCGACATTCTTCAATGTTAGCATAACGAGGTGACTGCAGGAATAATGTACTAACTTCAGATGATTCAGCGTCACGTTTCCTTAAGATCACACAGCTCCATCATGACAAGATCACGTGACCATGTGTCAGTTTAACAGCTGAATCGAGCGGAGTTCAGGCTTCGCTGCTGGTCCTTCTCACTGAAAACGAAGCTGGTCGTTGGAGATGAAAATAAACGTCTGCCCACGTCCTGATCTGTCCTTCTGACAGCGAGCATAACTGATTTCCTCTCCCATAAAGTTCAGATATGAGATTCTATTAAATTCGCCTCCGACACCAAACGGGGGCGAATCCTTCTCCCCCGAGGAGACTCCTGGACAGATTAGATTCTGTCCTGCTCCTGGATTTGATTCACTTCTGCTCCAGCAGCGATCTCTCCGCAGCGTCTCTTCCCTGGACGGATGATTTTCTCCATCCCGTCTTATTCTGCTCTGTTGTATTCAGCAGAGACTCGGCGGAGAGACAGAATGTCATCCTCCACACTGAGACTCTCCTTCTCCTCTCTTCACTTCCTCAATTAGGCAGCTCATCCATCGCCATGATTACATGCTGCTAATTAAGCAGCTAATCAGCTAATTACCCAGGAGCAGAGAGGAACGAGGAGTGTGAGTGTGAGTGTGAGTGTGTGTGTGTGTGTGTGTGTGTGTGTGTGTGTGTGTGTGTGTGTGTGTGCGAGTTAACACGAGCTGACATGTGTGACAGCAGAGCATAATTCCTGGTAGTCTCAATGTGTTTTATTACATATTTCGGGGTTTTTTGGGAAACATTTGCTTCCCGTTAATGCTAATGTGAGTTTGTTTGTGTAATTCTTTGGGGTTAAATGTTTTAAAGGATAGAAATTAAAGCAGAGTTTTGTCAGCTCAGATGCTCCGTATGTGTGTATCTGCATCCATTTACATCAACAAACCCAGTACTTTACATTGTGCATTGTGCTGGGGCTCACCTGAACAGGCTTTTTCACTGAACTGAAACACTCAGCGCCAGAGGGGCTCTGAATGATTCAGGGGAAGCGGCGCCGGGCCCCGAACGTGCCGGGGATTATGGATACTTATTGTGTCTGAGACATTCAGGGCATGCCAAGAGGGCAGGTGCAAAATTTCTACCTGCATACGACTAATCAGAGACGCTGTTTTTACAAGGAAAACCAAATTTTAGCTTGTGGTCGGTACTCAGAGCTGTTTCTGGTGCTGCTGCGGCGTCACACTGTTTCACTGCCAGACATGACGGAAAAGACTGTCGACTATGAGAGGCTGTTTGTTTTCTAATCACCTGATGTGAAAGTCCAAATGCAAGATGAAGATCATTCTGTGTATGTGCAGATTTTACTGAAATATCTGACGGAAAATGGAACAAACGTGATTCCAAAGAAGTGAGGACGCTGCGTGAACCTTCAATAAACCAGAATGTGATCAGCTGCTCATCGTTTCTGACATAAACTCACCTGAAAACAGCCCAAAGTCAATATATTTAATGTGCTTCCTCATCAGCTGCTTATTCTGAATCTGAAACAGGCCGATTGGTGCCAGGTGAGAGGATCGTGATTGGGTATGAAAGAGGCGTCCTGGACAGGCTCAGTCGTTCATAGAGGATGGAGCGAGTTCACCACTTTGTGAACACATGATTGGATGAAGGAGATGAACACATGGACTCAGAGACATGTTGGCCCCTGTGAGCATGTTAGTGATGTTAACGACACTAAATGATGAATGTGAGGAGTTGATATGCTGTGATGTCACCGACAGGATTTAATTTGTCGCCACGTAAACAAGCTTTACTCCAAACCACAGAGCTTTATTTAAAATTCTCGTGGAGATCAGAAAGATGCCAAATATTCCCCCCGTGGACGACTGTTTGTCAGGCCGCTTTAAACGGGGATCAAAGTGTTTCCACAAGACGAAAGGACAGAGACAGAGAGGGACAGACGGAGAGAGCGAGCAGGGGACAGCTTTGACATTTCATCAGTCAAATCATCATTAATTCTGAATATTAATGGGGGCCATTTGATTTGAATTTGGGCATATGGAGGACAGACTTTGACGAGGGGATCAAACTGGTGACCTTACGGGTCACCGATCCCCAGACCCAAGGACGTCCCTCACGCTGCCGGGCCTTTAATTCACAGATTGATCCTGACTGATAATCGTATTACAGCGCTGGATTCTGTCTGTGGGCTCCCGACCCGGCTAACACCAGATAAGACAGAGATGCTGAACTTTATTGATCCCTGAGGGGAAAGTGGGATGCTACAGCAGCAACGTAAAATGTTGCTGGGAGAGGAAAAGGTATTCAGAATTAGAATATTAAGGCAGTAAAGGGGAGAGAGTGAAATAAATGTGAATAAAATAAAACAATAAAACATATTCGAGGAGGCGGCGGAGCTTTTTTATAGCGCTAATTAAACGAGCAGCCACGAGGAGAACGAATCCCCAGAGCTATTGACATTTCGCCATATTCAATATGACAGATATGACTGATTAGTTCACCGGGCAGCCTCATCAATAATCCGCCTGCCAATCAAACGTGACCTTTAGAAGGGGGGTGATGAATTAACGGGGCCACGGGACGATCCGATACAGCCCTCCAATCCATCAACACGGCTGCACGGACGGCAGGAGCGCGCCGGCGTTGAGGTGATTTGGGTTCGACTTGTTGTCCTCTGTCAGAATAAAAGTACGGGGATTCGTCTCGTGGCTCCGCCGCAGAAACATGCTGATGCCAGCAGCAGCCAAAGCAGCTAAAACAGGCCTCCAGGTACAGAGCCTTCAGGTGATGCACTGCGCCTCCTGGCAGCCATATTGGTGGTCTTACTGTCGGTGGTGGAGGTTGAGGAGGCAGGTTGGGTTTGTGGACTTTGACACAGGAGATGTCGGGGTTCATTCCACCAGTCCACACGGGTTTATTCTGGCCGTGACAGCGAACGCTCGCTGATGCTAACTAAGTGTTTTTGTACCGAAAGCCAATTAAACATTATTTAAATCATTGATCATAATAATCAGAATTCACAACAGAGAGAAAGACGCACCAAAGCAAGGACAGAGACAGACAGACTGTCCATACCTCTATCTTCTTCCACACGTCGGGGTCTTTGTCCTGATTCTGAATGTCCTCCAGCAGCTTCTGCACCAGGGACGCACCTCCACGCCCGTCCACCAGGGGCGCTGTCAGCTGCAGGCGGCGGTCCGCAGACCTCCGTCCCTCATCCTCCTCAGACTGCAGGTCACTTAAGGGACCGGACTCGATGCTTTCGTCCAGCGACGGAGCGATGTCGCTGGAGGAGGAGCTGAAGCGGCTGATGAGGTGCCGCCTGTGAGGGAGCTGAGGGGAGGTGGGGGGAGAACCAATACTCCGGATCAACAGATGCTCTGCAGCGTTTATGGACTCACGACATGAGGAGATAAAACATGCTGTGAAATACCAGCGGTGGCAGCGGAGAAGGAACGTCGTCTCCGCTCTCTGCCAGGTCCCAGTCCGGGTTGAGCTCCGTCAGGTCCCAGTCATCCACATCCTGCAAAGCATCCTGGGTAGAGTCGCAGCTGGCGGGCCTCTGAAGGACAAAGTTTAAGATTCATCAGCGGGAGCGCTTTAGTCTAAACACAGGATTCATGAAGTCATCTTTTTATGGGTTCATGATGTAGAAACCAGAGATCATCTGACCAGAGGGATGGACTGAGCCAGACTCTCCAGCTTCATCGCGAGCATCTCCGTCTTACGGAGCTGAGCGGGGAGGGCCAGGAACTCCTCCGACCCATACCAGTGCTCCCTGTCCGGGCTGGCCTTCGATGAAACCTGGGCCCCCTGCTGGAGGGGAGGAAATAAAACCGTCAAAGCGAGCGGTGGTGTTGGACAGGACTGATTCACACCTGCTTGTGACCAGAGTTCAACTGCTCATCTCGTTTCTTGATTTGAACTCCTGTCTGATCGAGATTTAAGTCGACAAATCGTTAAATTAAACAGTTTTAGAAATGTTTCTACTGTCTTTGTGTGTCTCTGTCCATCTACAACCTGCATCTGTCTCACATTCACTCACACAAACACACAACTCTTAACACAACCTCAACTCTCCAAACTTCCCTCACCTTCTGACCCTGGCGCTTCACGATCCAGACTGCCGTCTTGCCGGGAGGCGGTCGGGGGTCTGACTCCTCTCCGGACGCCTCCAGGTCTGAGGAGAGGAACTGCTCCCTCATGGGGGAGGGCAATGAGGAGTCAGAGTCCCCCTCACTGTGTGTATGTGTCTCCTTCTGCGTCCTCTCCATTTGTTTTGATATTTCATCCTGAGGCTTCGGGTCTTGGAGAGGCGGGGGGGCGTCGGCGGTGGGTCTGGTCCCAGACGAGCTCTTCGGGTCGGTCAGCGGTCTGTGTGCGCTCCCCTGTGAGCGTCCTCCCTGTCTGGAGCTCACATGGTTTCTCTGGAGGTTGCGCCCGTTCATCACCTGTTTATTTGAGCAGAATTCGGGTTAAAGGTGATGTTTCAGAGGTTGTTCTGGTTTACTGAACAAATCCCATAGAGGTGAAAATAAATGGCCGTACAACAAGACACACATGAAACCTCAACAGGTAAAAAAAAAAAAAAAAAAAAAACTGGCCAGGTGGAGGAAGAACCACACAGACTTCCCAAAACCAGTTCAGGCTGACGCATAAATCCCATTCAATGAGAACTAAGAAAACTAAGAAAACCAAAAGAAGTTCATGGATCCAGGCGAGACACGTGACTGCTGAGGAGCTTCTGAGGCCTGGTTTTAAACAGGAAGTGACTCAGTTTTTAATCAATTCATCCAGCATCAGCACATCATTTGTACAAATATATAAAAAATATCAAGGCTTTCAAAACGGGAAAAAAGTAGAAGTATAAAGTAGAAAACGAGTAGAAAAAAGAGGGACAAACCTGAAGACTCTCGTAGGACTGAGACACGTTTTCTGGATAAACCGAGTCCAGCTCCAACCAGAACTTGGAGCGGTCTGGAGGATCCATGAGAGAAGGGGTGCTCTGACTGAGCTCGCCCTGGAACTGGAGCCCAGAGACCAGGCCCGTCTTCCCCTGACCTCCCCTCGAGTCCTCCACCCTGGCTCCTCTGTCCGAGAACAGAGCGGCTCTCTTGGGGAGCGACGGCTGTGTGGGGGACACGTCAGTGCTGTGACTGACGCCCTGCAGGGGGCGCTTTGCACTCTCACTGTGGTTGGGCATGCCACATTGCATTGTGGGTAAAACTGACGGAGAATGGTTGTGGTTCGTTGAGTCGCCGGGCGTGGTGAGTTCAGGTAAACTGTTATGGAGATCGTGGTTTGAGGGGCAGGATGCTTTGCTGTCCTCTGTCCCCGGGTCCGGGTTTGAGCTTTGGGTCTGATCCAGGTCCTGGGACGGGTCCTCGCCTCCCGGCTCAGTCCCCCGGGCCTCTGGCTCGTCTCCGGGGCTGTAGTCACTCAACTCGAAGGCGGTGATGCCACAGTCTAAAGAGAAGTAGTCCTGACTGCAGCGAATGGTCAGCTGACCGCAGTCGTCCACCTCCGTCAGAGCGTCCAGACGAGTCTGGAGAGAAGAATTCATCACGTTAAAATACAGTGACTGCATGTTTACAGCTGTGTGTGTGTGTGTGTGTGTGTGTGTGTGATACCTGGTGCTGGTCCTCGCTGAAGGCCTGGAGGATGTCGGTCTGGCGGGTGAAGTTTCCGTTGGAGTCCTGCAGGCCCTGCAGCAGACGCTCCTTCAGGACCAGAACTGAGACTCTGAGCTGGTGCCACAGCAGCTGCACCGTCCTGAAGCACATCAGGCCAAACACCACGTAAAGAATAAATATTTATGGTTTTGTGTTTCATTTAGACCATTTTCTATAGGAGTCAGGGAGATCCACTGATCCACATCAGACCAGAAAACAGTGGAAATAAACCCAGAGAAGACAAAACCAGGAATCTAATGAAAGTACGACAGTCTGATAAACAGAATTCAAACCTTAAAGTCGTCTCATCTCGTCCTTTGAAGACTCACCTGATGTCAACGATGATGTTGACTGAGTAGGACAGCAGTTTCAGGGAGAACTCTGTCTCCAGCAGGGCGTGAATCTGCTCCACATGGTCTGAGATGTCCTCGCAGATGTCCTGAAGTCACACACAAGGAGAGACAGACACAGAAACATCAGCAAAAATACAAAAGTGATTAAAAGAAGTGACAAATCACAGAAACACACAGACCACAGTTAGAGCTGTGTGGACAACAGTAAGAGAACAAAGACATCCTCAGAGCTGCAGCAGGAAAAGCAGAAGTGATGGAGATCTGTGACGTCACGCTTCCACTTTTAAACATGACTCAGTTTCATGTGGATCAGTTTGAGAAAAACATGGAGGACACATCAGTCAGAGATCAACACCGAGTCCACAGCATACTGACAGCTGACTGACGTGAACGGACTAAACCGAGACGCAGTAAAACCACAGACAGACGGACAGAGAGACAGACAGACAGACTCCAGCGGGACAGTGGACACACTATCAGCTGTGCCACAAGTCGGAATAACTTTGAACTGACTGACAGCGAAGGCGTTTAATTTGAGGTGCGGCTCATCAGTCAGCGTATTTCTTTAACTTCGGACAAAACCATGCTAGCTGTTTCCCCCTGCCTCCAGTCTTTATGCTAAGCTAGGCTAACCACATCCTGACTCCAGCTCCATACTTATTTTCCAAATCTAATATTTGCTGAAATTTGCTCATAATTAATTCATAATTCAACTTTCAATGTTAATATTTTTTCTCATAACGGTGGGAAATCAGCTTTCATTGCATTGTTATCGTTCATGACTCAGCTGCACCATGTTCGGTATTGAACCCTCAACCTGGACCACATCACTGCCAAACCTCAAAGCTTTGATTAAAAAAACTTTCACTAATGTCTTTCAGTCTTTTCTATGTTTTTCCTCACATTGATCACATCCAGACTAAAATTAGCTGACCTTTAAAAATCTGGCATCGAACCCTCGACAGATCATTTCCATCCACCTGCGGCCGCCGAGTCACCGCGCGGCTCCATGGCGACCTGCCTGAACAACACAACACCTCCCGCTCTGCCGCGGCCTGGATTGAAACACCGCCCGGCATGTGAGAATGTAGGTCACTAACGCTGCCAGCTTGGCTCATGCTAGCTTGGCTAACAGCGTGACCTGCTGAGCACGGTTCCAAAATACATTTGTCACTACTGTAAGTGGAGCTGCAGCCCTGCTGGAGCACGCCGGCTGCATGGAGTCAGCAGATTAATGCTCAGACGCACACGAGCGCAGAGCTTCTCATGTCACCTGCACGAACGCGGCGCTCAGTACACAGGTATCACGCCGGTTCAGGTGAGGGTGCCTGACCATCGCCTGCGTTCTGGCTACGGATGACCACGTGGGCCGACTCTGGAGCAGACTTGGGCTGCTTCAGGTGGAGAATCAGCTCTGGTCATGTCAGCAGATACTGCAGCAGCACAAACTGAGCGGACGTCCAACACCCAAATAACTTCACACTGTAAGAGATGAGACTTAACGTTATGAGAAACTCCACTAAGGAGGCGAACTGCAGGCCTGAGCCAAGGACCATCGTTACATCTCTTTCATTTCCTGTCACGTCTTTTTAACCTATTAAAGTCAAAAAATGGCTTAAAAACGCTCCACTAATCAATATTTTTATATTCAAACTGGATCAAATGACTCTCTCAGTGCTGAGAATTCCCCAAAAGTCTGCACAGCTTTTTTTATTTTAGCATCTTGTAGCTCATTATTTGCTGCATGATTCAGCAAGATTCAAATGAATTCAAATGTATAAAATGTAAGTTCAAATTTACGACTCAGCTTTCTGAAAAAGTCCAAACAGCTTCTGTATGAAAGCAAATGTAAAAACATGCAACACAGAAACTCAAACTGATCCTGTCTGCACATTTTAAAGGCCCCAAAACCAGTAAAACCAGTGACACAAATGGGATCGTAATGAGCTAGAAAACAAGAAGTCAGGCCACGTCGTCTTGATTCTTCACCGTGCTCCTTGGTGGACGTGGTGACCATGTTTCTGGACTTGTCTCGCTGCGTCTCTGAAGACGTTACTGAGAGTCCATCAGTCTGGAGTTAAGTGTGAGCTTCCTAAAACGCCCAACTGACTGCCTCATCAAAAACGCCCCGCTGGGAGATCAAGCAGGGGAGTCCACAGTTAACACACTGTACAGAAAACACACACAAAACCTTTAATTAACTCACACACACACACACACACACACACACACAGAAAGCTTGAGTGAAGTTGAACATACACATACTGTATGTGTTCTTACACACAAATCCTCAAAACACTCAGTCCCTCAACCCACACAGCATGTACTTGAACTCATAGTTCTCACACACACACACACACACACACACACACACGCTCGGTTTCGTCATCAAAGCGCTGTCATGCCGTCCTAAAACAGTGCTGAAAATGTCACCCGTGTCTTTCAGATGCTTCAATAATTCACAAACAGCTTTAATATGCTAATAGACACACACACACACACACACACACACACACACACACACACACACAGAGCACTCAACAGAGGGCCCATCTGATTGAATTAACACCAAGTCCTTCGCCTCCATCTGAAGTCATTTGTTAGAAGATCTTCAGTCCAGTCAGACTGCTGAGAGCTAATGAGACCCTGGTGTGTGTGTGTGTGTGTGTGTGTGTGTGTGTGTGTGTGTGTGTGTGTGCATCAGGGTATTTTTCTGAAGGACATTTCTGTCCCGGTGACCTGATTTCCTGCAGCAGATGTTTGTTGGAAGTTTGTCAACTTTCAGAGACGCTGTGAACGATCCTGAGCAGAAATCAGATTTTCACGTTTGGTCATTTGATCCGTAAATGACTGAACTGAGTATCTGGAACCCTCCACATGTGTCACAATATGGAGTTAAATATGGAGTGACAGAGGATCCCCACTGCTACTACACACTGAACGAAGCGTCACAGCAGCCAATGAGCGAGCGCCTGTCCCCGCGTGCTGGGTCGCTAACGCTAGCTAGCAAACTGTCTGCAGGTGAGCCAGGGAGCGGACTTCCTGCCTGAGCTGTGCTTCTGCTGCCGACAGTCCGCGGCCGAGCGGGAAAGGCTGCGTGTTTTTAATATGCACGTGATATCCTGCAGGTGGTCAACGAGGCCGACGAGACAAACAGGAAACTAATGAGCTCAGAAGCACCTGAAACTCATAACGGCAAAAACTGAGAACAGGACGAGAACTTCAGAGACGTTTTCACATTTACTCTGACTGACAGCTGATTAACTCTGAAGGACTCGTTTGCCCAAAGCATGTGTCTATATAAACCCCCGTGTGTGTGTGTGTGGGTATGTGTGTGGGTGTGTGTGTGTGTGTGTGTGTTTATGAACGTACACAGTTACACCACGTTCATTTACAAGAAACTCCTATTTAGAAGCACACGTTCCTATAACACACACTCAATCTATAATACACACTCAATCTCTCAATCACACACACACACGCACACAAACACACACACACACACACACACACACACACACACACACACACACATGCACTCTTGCACCCCAGTCACGTAGAGTCAAGACATGACCTGTCAATCACAGAGTCCATACATCCAGCAGGGTTTCTAATTGCCTAAAATCAATCTGAAGCAAGTCGACTCGGGCTTCAGCTCCAATCCCGGCTCACCCTCATCACGGCCGACATCAAGGGCTTCAGAGCGGCCGCGTTCAAACCGGCTGCGACAGCTCGGCCTCATCCGCACCCATTCGATCTAATAACCTTCAACTCCTCCACTGCAGCCCATCAGCGCAGCGTGTTTTACCTTGGAGATCAAATACTCCGTGCTCCTTCTCCCCCTGGAGTATTCAAATTAAGCAGCTTCAAAGACGAGCGAGACCCGCTGCTGCGATACAAAGACTCGTTACAGTCGTTTTCAAAGACTCCAAACTCGGCCTTTTCGTCTCAGGCTGCGTTCGCGGCCGGTACGTTGCGAGCGGGGTTTGTGAGCCGTGTCTCTGCTGCCCGACGGTTAAACCACCTGGACACAGCAGCAGGCCGTCCCTCTCATGAAGCTGCAGATGTTCTGCAGATGTCACTCTCTGCGTCCTGCCTTTCACTGTCAACACCGTCAGGTCATCATCTGATCACATCAGGACGTGAACGTGCACCAAGGTCACTCACATCAGAGAGAGTTTCATCATATATTCCCACTGATATCAACACCACAGAAGAAGAGTGACAGCAGCGACGGACTCACAGAAAGTGGAGAAACATTTAGTTTGTTCTAAAGTTTAAGGACAAAAAACACTAACAGCTGTGATTTGATGCTTCTGCCTGTTGAACTGATTGATGTCCTGGTAAAACTGGAGGGAAACGATGCGGGTGGAGGAGCTGATGGTGCTCCTGCCTCTTCCTCTGTGGTTGTTTACACGTCAGTTATAATCCTCTGGATATCACCTGACACTCCTGCTTTAACTCAGTAAAATTAAAATTACTTTGTTGTTTTACAAAAAATCCCAAACTTTCCATGCTGGAAAACTGGACGGATCAAACTCACTCCTACAGAAAACGATCTTTACAGCTTCCACAGCGAGCGTCAACGTTTACCTGCTTTAAAGTTTACAGCTCTGAGTGTAAAGAACATCGAACTACAGAAGCAACACATCGAAATGTTTTCTGACTTCATCCAATCATTTCGTCTGAAGCATTTTTGTATCCTTGAATCCTTGTAAAAACTTCCTCCATGTCCCTCCTCAAACTAACCGCAGCTCAGAAACACTTCCTGTGATTTCAGGCAAACGAGCTGAACCTGAAATGTCTGTTTTCATTCATCATCCTGACCAAGATGAGTTCACACAGCAGATAATCCGCCTCCTTTTCCTTCTCACTGTCTTCATTCAGGTGAGAGTGAAGCTGAGCAGCAGTGAGCAGGTCAGAGGTCACAGAAAACAAGCCTTTCTTACCTTTTCACACCGACCTGTCGTCTCTTCTCAGATCAACTTTCTTTAACATTCAAGATTTACAAAACTGTGCGTCCAAAAATGTTCCTCAAACGCTGAACGTGCTTTTAAAAAAGCCTCAAAGTTAAAGTTTGTCTGCAGTGAAAGCAGCGAGCGCTTCTTCTGACCAAAGCTCCAAACACACGGCCGCTCCCATGAGGGGCCGACTGACGCGCCAGCTGTGTGTGTGTGTGTGTGTGTGTGTGTGTGTGTGTGTGTGGTGTGACCTGCTTCTTGCTGGGGGGTGTTGGTGTTGGGGAGGGGAGGGAAGGGGTGACAACAGTTGGGAGGTTATTTTAAGACCAACCAACCAACACACTGTCACTGGGTGTCATTCTTACCACTTAAAACACACACACACACACACACACACACACACACACACACACACACTGAACACAGTCAGATGCATCTGGAAAGAAATTTCTCTTTCCATCAACACTAAACCTTCATTCTGGACAGCGTCAATCTGAAGAAGCAGCTGTTCACACCTGTCCAGGTGTTTTTTTGTGGTGTGAAGCTCCTCTCAGACACTCAGAGAACAACACCTCTGTCTGACGGACAGAAAGACAACCCAGCAATGTCCCATGATCCATGTTTGAAGACGGCTTCAAGCAGACAACAACAACAACAACAACAACAAGCCTCTGAACACACACAGATTTGTGTTTCCACTGAGGAACCGCATGAACATGAAACCCTGGATGGACTCTGACAACCACAACAGGCCACATGTCACCGCTGTCAGTGTGTCGTATGTGCTTTACTTCTCTCTCTCTCTCACACACACACACACACACACACACACACACACACACACACACTCTTCATCTGCAGTAACAGCTGTGGCGGCGGTGAGGAGGGAGGGACGAGATGTGAAGCTAACGCTGTTTCCTGGAGAGAAAACGAGTTTCATCATTAAAATAATAATAAATGTCCAATAAAGTGTCAGAACGGAGACTCTGTCCCTTTAAGTCCAGCAGTTTTATTCACTCCGTTTACAATTTGGAACGAAACACTGAGGATCAATTCACAAAATGCTGGACTTAAAACTGGCTGCTGACTGGAGCTGAAGAATAAATCAGATGATTGTTTTGACAGATGTTCTGAGTGTCCTGATTTGGAGGACTGTTCCAAACGAGCCTGTCCTCTTCCATGTGGACACTGATCTGTAGGCCACATCGTGAACTACAGTTCAAAAGGGGCGCGTCAGTCCTTGTTTTGTGAATGTTCACATAGCATTTATCTCTAAAGCAGCTTCCAAGGTCGCTGAGAGCAGCTCACGGTCAGTCAGCTGCTGCAGGCCTTCAAAACAGCCCAGACTGCATTAACACCATGAAATCTGTGCTGATACGTAGAAATGCCTCATCAGAGGATGAGGATGTGCTCCATCAGCTGCAAAACATATCAGATGATGAACATGACACGTCAGATCTGTGAGCTCTCAGGTCCAGGTCCAGATTCAGGTCCAGGTCCAGGTCCAGGCCCAGGTTCAGGTCCAGGAAGGTTAAACGACTCCACTGCTTGTTTCAGGACTTCGACCCATGCTGTCGTGGTCTCGTCTCTGGACCAGTTCGACCAGTTTCCGGTTTGTCTGAATTCAAATGTGCAGGCTCAGTGCTGCTGCTCTGACTGTCGGCCATGACGGGGGACAGGGAAGACGCTCATACTGTATCTGAAGTATCAGAAATAAAAGATTTGTTTTGAGTCTGATGCTAAAAACTCTGAGGTGTTGCAGATGCTGAGGGTGAGAAGGTCAGATGAACTTCGTGAACCATCCTTCTTTCCTCTCCTCCTCCGTCCACCCTTCACCACTAACCCCCTCCCTGAATATCTCTTCAGAGCCGTTCCCAGAATTCCTGGCGTAGCGGCGACAGTGACATCAGCAGGCAGAAATATCCGGACAGCTGGGGGACGGCAGGCTGCTGTTTTTAAATAAAGCTCTGCGGGTTTGAATCAGGGACACACAGATCAGGTTTACAGCGGAAAACCCGATCGCGTCGCAAAGACGAACGACTCGAACATGAAGTACTTTCTACAGCGTTACGCTGTGACGGACGGGGTCAGATCTGGAGGGACAGAAGGTGACCACACGAATCACAAAGACGTTCATTCAGAAGAAGAAGACGAAGAAGAAGAGAAGCACGTCGACATGGACAGACTGTCAATTAAGACTCTCTGTACGGTGAATTTTTAATAACTGAAGAAATTTCCCAGAGCTAGAAAAGCTGGTAATATGACACCAGAATGATAAACCAGAAGAAAAACAAACAAACTTCACTAAAATGATCCACAGAAGATGATAAACAACTATAATTGAAGTGAGCTGCATGTGTAACAATGACCTCTGTGTTTACTTCCTACATTTTTATATATATTTATAATCAGAGTCCTTTATGAAAACCTCCATGTGTGTTTTTGGATAACATTCTGAGGTTGGCGTGCTGACAGAATCACTGACAGTCCTGCTGCATGTGTGTCTGCTGATCCACACGTGAGCAAGCGTGTGTGCACATATGTTTCTGTTTGTGTGCGTGTGCGTGTGCGTGTGCGTGTGCGTGTGCGTACACACACATGAGCAGCCTCTCCTCTCAGAGCAGCACAGGACATTCTCCATGCAGCTGTTACACACCGCCTGCAGCCGGATGCTAAGAATGGCTGAGAGGCTGGCATACCAGCACGCACACGCACACACACACACACACACACACACACACACACACACACACACACAGAAACAGTGGTTGCATCACTATAATCATGTCCAACAGTCGCTCCACGGCAAGGTCAGGTTATAGAAAAACGCCCTGCAGGCAAACGCATTATAACGACGGCAGAGAGAGGAAGAGAGAGAAGAAACGAAGGAGAGGATAAAAGAAAGAAACAAAGCGAGAAAAGAGCGGCGAGGACACGATGAAGAAGGAGAGAGATCACCGGAGGCGTGAATCCAATTTCAAACGGCAGTCTGGCGATCTGTCCGCTTCCATCTCTCGCTCTGCTGGCGAGCCCGACGCCCGCCGACCGCCACGCCCGCAATTAAGTCAAATAAGGCTCGGGCCCGCTTTAACCTGGATGCGCCGCGTCAAATGTCCAATCAGATGCTCAGTGTGCAGCTACGGGCCGCGGCGGGGTGAATCCAGGTCTGACGGGCCCGAAGGAGCTCATTATTCAAACACAGACGTCAGCTGCTGATGACACTAAAGAGCTTTAAAGCAAACAGAATCATTTACGGGCGTCCAAACGGACTGCACGCGTCTGCAGCCGTTAGCCACGTTCCTCTGCTCGCAGGCTGACACGCAGCTCCTGCACAGACACACAAACATCAGACTGGTCTGAGGCCTTTAAACAACACGACGCTTCATTTCATGACACAAAATAAAGTAACTACTTCTGGAGTCAGGACATAGTTAGCTTAGCTTAGCATAAAGACTGGAAGCAGGGGGAAACTGCTAGCCTGGCTAAGAGCGCCTCTACAGCTCACTAGTAAACACGCTGAGGTTTGGCTTCATCGTCGCTGTGCAGACGCCAAAATAAAAACCTGTGCCCACCAAACATACTCAGCACCTTCAGCACGCTGTGGCACCTTCAAACTAAAATCACATGTTTTATTTTTATATTTCTGCATTAAATAAATTAAATACAACATGTTACGAGTCAGCTGAAGACGTGTGCGCACCAGTCTGTGCTGTGAAGTGGAGATCTGACGTGAACTGAAGCGAATCCTTTAGCGAGAGAACATAATTCTAATATGCATGTTTTAAAATCATCTTGAGTAGCAGGAGGCCTGTGAATGTTAAGCATTTCTGATGGCTCCACTTTGTTGTAATGCAGAGGACTGACCACTAGATGGAGCTGTTCACCAGAGAATGAGCACTGCGTCCTCCAGCCGTCATAAAGATGCTCAGACAGGATCCACCTGATCTGTTCTTGACTGCTTTGGGACACATTATTTACGCAGCAAAACTAAAAACGATAAAATAAAACATGAAATACTTTTAAAAAGCAACAGATGAACGATGATGAAAATCAACGTTCAGTTCAGATCAAAGGCGCTTTGTTTGGGTGACTCATTTCACCCTGCATTGTCCTGATCCACCGATTCACAGACGGCTCATTGTGACTGAAGCGTGCGAGCGTTTCCTGCAGGCTGCAGCTCAGATGTGACGCTGACAGGATGGGACGGAGGTGTCAGCGGACACGCGGCGTGAACTCAAGCAGAAGGCGTCGCATCTGGTTCGGTTTGTTTCTGCCTTCCAGCTCTGACCGGACTCCACTCCGCAAACTGTCATCGAGCTTTGTCCGTCCTCTCTTTGTTCGTCTCCTTGTCCTCTTTGTGTTGACGCTGCCCTGACAAGCTGCCAAATCTCAAAAGATGGCAGACAGAAGATTTGACTGTCATGACGACATTTGTTGTTTAAACGTCTGCAGATCCAGTCTGACCTCAGAGCTGACAGACGAGACGTAGTTCAGCTTTTACAGTTTGTACATTTCATCTCCTCTGTCGACAGTGGAGATGTGTTCTTCCACTTTCTAGGCCTTGCAGCACCAGACGGTTCAATCAGGACATTAAAAAGACTTTAAAAGTTACTTGAACTCACTTTACTGCAGCAGTAACGGAATGTAACAGTACATTTACTCAATACTATACTTTTAACTCAAGGTAGCATTTTATGCAACTTTATACTCCTACTCCTCTTCATCTCTTCTTCAGCTCAATAAACTCTTTAAAAAGCCTCTTGGATCAGCTGAAAATCATCGTACCAACAGGATATAAAGCAGTTCAATGAGCTCCAGCTGAAACATCTACAGCAGTAAAAACACATGAATCCACAGACAGAAACACTCTGACAGGAACACTTTACTGACACACCAGTACTTTTACTTTAAGTAGAACTGCAGCTGTTTGGTGAAGGGCAGAAAAACTTCCAGCTGTCAGCTGTCTGTCTACGCTGAGGTGAGGTGAGGAAAACAAGACTTCTACTCAGAGAGGAGTATTTTTACAGTGGTACTGATACTTCTACTGAAGTAGAGTATCTGAATACTTCTTCCACCGAGTCAGAATGACATCATTCACCCACACTACAAAGCTGCAGTTGTAACTGTCTAACACACACACACACACACACACACACACACACACACACACACACACACACACACACACCCCTCAAAACACACTGTTGCTGTCAGAGAGACACTGTTTGAGTGTGTCTTACTTCTATCTTTGTGAGGACCAAAGATCAAAGTGAAAGTCTGGGCTGTTTGAGATGAAGACCTTAAGAGTTAAGATAAGGTTAAGGTTAAGATAAGACGAGTGAGGAGCTTGGTCACGTTCATATGTGTCTGTGTCTTTGAGGGTGGACATCGATCAAGTCACGCAGCACCAATAAACCGAAATGAGGATAGAGTGGGTCCAGTTACGTTTAGCACACAAGCTAAGCTAAGCTAAGCTAAGCTAAGCTAAAGTCATGCCAGAATTCAGGTCTACAGAAAGTGATACATTAGAGAACAGGAAGTTTTCAGAGTTTGGTATGTTTGGGCAAATAAAAACCTTTTTCAGCCTCGTAGCTGCAGGTACCACGAACTAAACTCAGGAAGTGAAGGAGCTTTGACTGCATCACCGTTTGTGCTGGAAACCCAAGATCAGCCACATTAAACCAATAAGAGCTTTAAAAAGGCGACGCCGGCGCTTGATCTCCACACACGAGGGAAAGACCAGCAGACTCACGTGACCTGCTTTCTAATGCTGCTGCTGTGACTCGACACGCCGAGGCGGAAAAGGAGAGCGCTTCAAAATGTCAGACAAACGAGTGTGTTTCCTCTTCCTCTGCTCTCTCTTTCTGATCCTCGAGCACCCACAGCTTGTTTACCAGCAGACTGAAGCTGGAAATGAACTGTCGCAGCCTGAAGTTTGTGTTCAATCAGTCAGCAAACCCCGACGGAGCAGAGTCTGTAAGAAAGGACTGTGACACAGACGGAACGCTGGTCCCTCCAGGTGAGACGCAGGTAAAGGTTTCAGCTGTCTGAGCGGAGGAGAAGGACCAAACGAGGCCACGTGTGTTTGAAGCTCTGCTGCGTTCATGGCGGCCAGTGACTCAGCTGCAGACGCACATCTCCGACAGGAAGTAGAAAACATTCTCCTCACTTTCCATCAGCGAGCTGCGCCTCCTGGTCTGAGTGTCTGGAGCTGTTACTGCGTACACGACTGCTGCTGCCATGTTTTATTCACACACACACACACACACACACACACACACACACACACACACACACACACACACACACACACACAGAGCAAAGTGGTGCAGAGAGGAGAGCTAAAAACAGCAGAGAGGAGAGCAGAGAGGAGGAGATCTCCTGAAATACAGACACACCACAGAAACAAAGCGAGCAGCCTGACGAAGAGGAAACATCTGAGTCACCGAAGGTAAAAAATAAACACTCATCAATAAGAGATCCTCCATCTGTGTGAATGAACCAGTGAGTGGATGAGGGATGGATGGATGGATGAGAGATGGATGGATGAACAACGGTTCCTCAGAGAACTTAAACCGTGCTGAGACAGAGTGAAGATCTCATCTGACAGAAGAGGAAATGAGTGAGCGAATGAGTGAGTGAAGACATGAAAAGGATCAACAGTCCGTGTGACACTCAGACATAAAAACGATGCTTCGTCTTTGAGTTTCTCCTTTAAGGGCTGAAGAGAGACACTCGGCTTTCAAGGGATTTCGATTCTTCACAGAGGGAGTGAATCAAACTGCTCTGTCCACCGACCAGACTGAGACGAATCACTTCTTCCTTCTCTTATGTAAAATGCAGAGGAGATGAAGAGGAGGAGTGGAGTCTGATGATGAAGAACCAAACGCTGACGCTCTGGGTCTGGGAGGCTGCACGCTCACTTGAGTTACATAAATAAATCAACAGTCGATTGCGTGACCTGTGGAAGCCGTTACATAACGCCGAGGCCGTGGAGAGAGGAAGGGTATTATGGGTAATTTGCTGCCTGGGGTCAGACGGTTGAATCGACTGATGTTCATGAACGCAACACAAAGCTGCTGAGAGGCATCAATACATGTTTGTCTGGTGGAATTGTTGGACTGGCGTTGGACACAGAGGTCAAACTGGCGGAGACGAATGTCCTTTCATTCAGAAGTCGAGTTCAGACCTTTTCAAGTCAACTTCAACAAGACTGAAGTCCTCTTTGGATCCAGAAAAGGTTGAAAAGCTTTGACTGTGGGCCAACATGCACTGGCATCTCTTCCTCCTGAGTTTTTATGCACCTGCCATCGCGGACGCTTTAATCTCAGCTCTGTGACTGCGTCTGATGCTGATCAGAGGGACGTCCAGCTTTGAAGGTTATTCAATAATGTCAACGCCTACGCTAACGGACACTGCACAGGGGTGTCCACGAGCTGGACAGCAACACAGAGGACGCTCAACATCACACGCTGAGAAGTTTCAGTGTTTAACCTGATGAGGAGAAGCAGCTGCTGCTCACACAACAATAAAAGAGAGACCAGTCCAGCCCAGCACAGACCGTCCCCTGCAGCACTGACAGGCTGGTTAACTGACAGCGACTTGACTCAACACTAACCCGTTCACGGCTGCGGCTGTGAGAAAGACGTTTACCTTGAGCTGCACCAGGTGGACGTCCACGTGTCTGTTGTCACTGTCCTGTCCCACGGAGTGCGACAGCTGTGTGACTCTGTCGCTGGTCGCTCTCAGCCACGTCTCGATCTCCGGCAGGTGGAGGACGACCTTCCAGTCAGCTCCGGTGTGGAGGGGCGGAGGTTTCTTTGACCTGAAACAACACGTGCTGCATGCTGCGTCAAAGCTAAACTGCCACCATCACACTGTACAGCAGCAACTTAACCGATAACCCACCAACCTCACACACCCCAATATCCCAGTGTTTCATATTCATCTGCAATATTGCACACACTGTCTATTGTTTACATTATTTATCATCTACAAATGTACATTTTTTTTGGAACTACTGTAAATACTTGTTTATGTACTTAGTTATATTGTATTTTTATTATATCATAATACTATATAATATGCATTATACAGTATAATACATATTATATAACTATATATTTAGTTATACTTAGTTATATTTTTAACAAACTGCTGTTATTCTTGTTTCTATATTTTGTTACATTTTTAAACAATTGTTGTAAATAGTTTGTCTGTATGTTTAAATTGTTACTGCAACAGAGTCATTTCCCGATCGGGATCAATAAAGACACAGTCTAAGTCTGTTGGTTCGGCCTCCAACACAGCTCAGGTTTCTCATGTGTGTAATTGCCCCCCCCCCCCCCCCCCCCCCCCCGCTTTAGAGTGAACAAATGTTTACTGACGACCCTTCTATCACAGTTTGCATGAAGTTCAACCAAACATTCACGTTCCCTCCTCAGACTGTTTTATCTGACCTGTTTGTAAAGACTGACAGACGTGAAGTCATCCAGTATTTCATCATCTAAAAGCTGATATTAGAAATTCAGAAGTCCCTTTGGGAGTCCTGGACCACTGCCTGACGTTATTTGACCAACTGAAAAACACAGAAGTCAAAAGACGAGTCATCATCATCGTGGATGATCTGTTACCTCCGGGAGGGGTCACGAGCCAGGTGAGGTCCTCCCCCAGTGAGGCTGTCTCGGCTGGGGCCGGGGCCGGGTGAGGAAGCCCCGTCCTGGCACTGATGCTCCGGGTCCAGGCTGAGAGGGTCTGTGGTGACCACAGCAGAGGAGGTGGAGGTGTCAGGGTCAAGGGTCGGGGTGACGGGGGTGACGGAGGTGACCATCGGGGACGGTGGTTCAGGGGCCACAGGCGAGAGAGCGACGATGCTCATGGTGTGAGAGCGGGAGAGAGACCAGCAGGATTCCTAACGTGGTGGACGAGCCTCATTGGAGTGAACTGGAGAAAGAGAGAGAGAGAGAGAAATACGTAGAGGTCAATCAAAACATGACCGAGATGAAGACATCAGGAAAGAAAAGAAGAATGAGGGAGGAAAGGAAAGGAAAGGAAAGGAAAGGAAAGGAAAGGAAAGGAAAGGAAAGGAAAGGAGGAATAAATAAGACAGGGAAGGAGGACAGAGGAAACTTCTAATAATGACACTGAAAGGGCAACAAACTAATCTGATTGGCTGTTCAGGGCCAATAAGAGCGACTGTGCTGCAGTACGACAATGAAACGCTGATTTTACTCTTCATCAGTACAAAAACACATTGTGTGTACATCTGTGTGGTGTGTGTACGATCACTGTCGGGTGTGAGAAAAACACCTGTCTGGAACATTCCACAGGTAAACGGGTTCACTGGTAACAGGTGAGAGTGTCATAATCGGTGGGAAAGATGCATCGTTTGCCATCATTCTTACGGAGTCGTATGAATTTGGATGTTGCACAGTCCAGATTCCAGCGATGCTGAGTGTTAAAGTCACTGTGTGGGTGTAACTCAGGTCCTCTCAGAGCAGCTCTGCTCACATGCATGTGTGTAACTACAGTCCATCATCAGCTCCGGAGGAAAGACGAGCTGCAGATCAATGTGCTGGAGGAGACTGCACACACACACACACGCACACGCACACGCGCACACACACACACACACACACACACACACACGCAGAGATCAGAAACAAACTAAAGCAGGAAATCAAGCTGGAACATCTCAAATCTTTGAAAACAGTCTGCAGTGAACAAAGCTGCAGAGTAAGAGAGGACACTGAGGTCATGTCCTCGGTGACAGATCAAATCCATGATCAAATCCGTTTGGGTGTCGCTTTCAACCTTTTTAACGACAGCAGCCAAGTTCCCCTTCGACCCTTCAGCAAGTTCACAGCTTCAACATCACTGAGTTACAGAATAATCTGAGTCTGTTTCATCCAACCGCAACCAAAACAGAACCAAAGTGTCATCAGAACGTGTGAAAGTCTCCGTATCATCTTATCTCACACCAAACACAACACTTAGCGAGCTCAAGCCTGATCCTGAGTCTGCTGTGAAGCACTTACCACCAACAACACCACAACAACCACCAACCACGACTAAAAACTAATAAAGAAAAAATAGGCAAACCCAATGAACCCACGAACAGTCACAGTTTGGTAACAGTTTGGTTTCGTCTGTCCAGGTGTTGGAGCCTGCACAAACGACCACAGCATGGCTGAACGTCCTAAAAACAATCGTCTGTATCGTAAAAAGAATCATCTTCAGGCTGTGGACAGGATGGACGGATAAAGAAAGAAGATGAAAGCATGAACAAAGAAAGAGAAGATGAAAAACTGTGGTTTCAGCAGCTGTTTGTTGATGAAACACTGACTGAACGCAGCGTCTACACAGTCCAGCCTCACAGTGAAGCTGCCAGGTTTGAGCTCTGGAACGAGATCGACAACAAAACCCGGCCGGCTGCAGCTGCGTGGTCTGATCAGATCCACAGATCAGAGATCAGCCACAGCTCCAGACCCGTCGACGAAGCAGCTCGGGATCACAGAGGAGGACTTCAGGAAGTCCAGGAGCCTGACAGGAGAAACTGGAGCTCTTCAGCAGAATTAAAGGAAACTGTGATCAAACAGCTAAAGATGCTGGAGTTCACCTCAAGAACAGAGGAGAAGAAGAGTCAGATGATGAAGAGGAAGAGCAGAGCCAGAGAGGAGCTGAAGAAACAGTCCAGCATGTCCCACAGCGGATCAACACGAGAACCAGAAGGCAACCTAAACTCTGAACCCTGATCTGATCCACGACCTGTCCAGGCCGACAGTCAGAGACGGTCCTGGTCTGACACTGAAGTCTGCAGTGTTTCCCAGAGCAGAGCAGAGCGGAGAGAAATCCCTCTGCGCTCAACCAAGAGCCGAATCATCCACCAATCGTACGTCCCTCAACTGACTGGAGCAGAGCTGTGAGATGTGACTCAGCATCACAGCTTGGCCTCAGTTGGTAAATCTGAACTTGAATCACAGAGAATCAGATCAAGCTGCACTTTATTATCAGACTCCTCAGAAATCTGTCGTGCATCACATGAATCGGCTCTTTCTGTGGGAGACATGGTGTTCTGACAGCTCGGCTGGGGAAACACCTCCAAACACCTTTTCCAGGTGGACTCGGGTACAGTTTCTCAATCCACGCCTGCCTTCAGAAAAGGCATTCACACAGGAACCTTTTAAAGCAAATTACTCCTGGACTAAAGTGTCAGTGTGAAAGCATCCTTAAACAGATGACTGCAGAGCATTTAGAGCTTCTCAGTGATCAGACAAGTGGAAAGTGTCCTGCAGACGAGGAGCAGCTCCAACTGTGCTGCAAACACACCGAACTCATATACAGAACACAGGCTTTGTGTATATTTACAGTAAAAACAAAATCTGGATTATTCTACAACAGAACTCTAAAGAGGAAGTCAAACAGGCCTGTCTGCTCCTCCAGAGGAAAGTGCTCATAAACCATAGTGTTAAGAGGTTTCATTTCAATTTCAATAACTTCATTTTACATGAAATCCTGTTTCTAGCACGAAGAGAGCGAGCTAAAGGAATCATAACACTATCAGGAAAAGAGGGGATTACGCCCGGTGAGACATCAGAAAGACGAGCGTTACTGCTGAGTTTCATGAAAGAAAAGTACAGTTTCAAAGTAGAATCAACTGAAAACTGCTTTTCTGTCAAGAGGAACTCGGAGCAGCCGATTGGTTTTGTGCATCGATGCATCACCTGAGGACAGTGTGTGTGTGTGTGTGTGTGTGTGTGTGTGTGTGTGTGTGTGTGTGTGTGTGTGTGTGTGGGACTGAGTCAAGATGAACTGCAGCGTGTGTGTTCATGGCAATGAACGAACATGTCTGTCTGTTTTTTGGTGATGGAGCACAGAGGAAGAACATCCATCAGACGGTGACACTCACAGTGCTGGTTAGCAGAAACACTCCCTGCTGGTCTGAACATTTGCTCCAAAGCTAACGACAGTCCCCTCAGACGCAGCTGTGCTTTGTGTTTGGTGCTAACTAGCAAATGTCAGCATGCTAACACGCTAAACTATGACAGTGAACGTGGCACAGACACCAGCAGGCTAGCGTGGCGATGGAGGCGAGCGCAGGCTTACAGAGCAGCTCGTGGATGGAGACATTCACAGTGGAGTCCTCACGGCTCAGAGATGTTCTCACTTTGGTCTAAAACTCAAACAAAACACACCACCCACAGTCCCAGCGTACCTCTCCGTCTGCACCAACACTCAGACACATCTTAACCCTCACAGCTCCAATGACAATCAACTCTTTCTCCTTCTCTGTCACTGCTTGTCTGTCTTCATGTCTCACCCTCCCTCTCCGCCGTCGTCCTCTGTGTCTCACACACGGGCTGTCACAGCGTGGCACAGCGCACACGCTCCGTCCACGTGTGTGTCTCCGCCCTTCGTCTCAGCTGTGGATTTAAACCCTTTTAAGCGGCACCAGACGCAGCCAGAACAGACAAATAAAATGTTTTATTCATATTCTCTGAATGAAATATGCATCCAGCTCAGCTCAGCCCGCAGACTTCAGCATTCGTTTCACGCCAACATGAAAACACAACACAGCACTTCAGGGAAAAACAAGAGGAAATATTCGTTATCCATTTCCTGAATTACAGAGTTAAGATAAAAACCCAAAAAACTCTGCAGCTTCAAATCCTGAATGTAAATATTCACCACGTGAACTTCATTCATCTGCTCACGTCATCTCATTTTTCAACAAAAACCATGAATAAAATGTGGCCAAAACACACGAAAAACAGATTAAACAGAGAAATAAGCACGAGCAGAAGAGTCAGTTTCATTAATTCAAATGTAAATCGAACCTCCAAATTGGTGAACGTGTTGTTGATGTTCTCTATAGTTACTTTACTAAAAACTAAAAAAATATCTGCTGCTGGAAAGATTCAGTGGATCACAGCGAGGATGGAGCGAGGTGAACACATGATGGATGAAGGACATGAACACATGGACTCTCTGATTCTGGTTTTCTTCACTCAGAGTCCAGACTGTCTGGAATCAGGGCTGCAGCTCTGAAGCCATGATGCCAAAATGTGACTCCACACACACACTGACTGTAACTGCACAGAGTATTTTCAGTGTGTGTTTGCACTCAGGCCTCATCGTTGTTCAGAGCTAAACAAACAGCAGCAGCGTGTTGCAGTGCGGAGGACTCGGCTCTGCATCGATCGGCGTTAGCAGCAGAGGCAGCGCTGAAGCAGAGAAATGATGTCAGTGGAGCAGCAGAACAAAAAGCAGCCGTGATGAACTGGACCTGCCTGACAGGATTAACGACGGTGACCCAGCTGAGACCAGTTCAGCTCAGGACGCAGGGAGGGTGAGGCTGCAACTTCATTTTAACAGGTCTGACTGAGCGAAGCCCCAACACGCCGTCGACGAAGACCAGAGGTCGTTCACATCCAGCACAGAGACAGTTTCAACGCCCCGCCCCCCGATACACGACCACCTGCCGTCACCTGCCAATACAGAGTCCAACCAAACATCTGTGTCTACAAAGCAGCATAGATGTGCAGTAATAACTAAATATGTACCTGTGAGACAACAGCTGTACTTTACTGACTTTGGCACATCTTATTTTTCATGCTCTCGGGGTCCAGATGGGTCCCAGTACGGATCCTTCAGACTGGCCTGGGAGGCTTGAATAAAAGTCCAGAAGCACTGAAGCTAACTGCTAATGAGACTCCTCTTGAGTTCAGACGCCATCATTAATGTTCATCCACCCTGAGCTGCTCATCAATGTTCACTGTCTGCAACCCGCTCAGGCCTGAAGCATCATTAATATCACTCAACAGTCAGTCCGGCAACGTTTGGTAGAACTTAGAGAAGCTCGATGGGAAGTCATGCGTACTCACGACCCCTCAGCACAGTTTACTTCAGTTTCCTGTCAGACTGATACAAAGTGCACTTTAGAAATAAAAGTATCCTGTACTTCCCAAGAGAAAAGTGAGGATTATAGAAAAATCTGGCAAAGACAAACTTAAATTTGTGTCGAAAGAATGTCTTCATTCTGTTTTATCCACTTAATGAAGGAGGGTCCCAACTGGAAACACTCACTTACTTCTTCCTCACTTATTCTCTTATTTATCAAACATTAATCAAATGCTTTCATTTGTTTTTATGTTCCTTAAAATGTTTTATTTTTGTGTCTTTAATTTCGGTCAAACGTTACGAAGCACTGCTCTGTTTCCTCCTTCCCTGAAACATTACACTGTGACACAGAGGCACTTCCTGTCTGTGAGGCATCAGGATGAGGTCAGCGGGCGCAAACAGACATGATGTCATCAGCACCACCATGACATCATCAGCCACATGACCGCAGGGACGGGGAGGGGCGCGGGGAGGGAGGAACTGCAGGGAGGTGGAGGAGGACGAGTGAAGAGGTCAACAAGGAGACGAGACGAGGAGGCGTGACGCTAAGAAGTATGACAGCAGTGATGAGGATCACATGATCAGACCAGCCTTAATGAGACGATGACGACTGTTCGTAAAGAGCCGCTTTAATGGGTTATTAAAGGCTTTACTGTAAATGAACAGTCCCTGTGAGTCAGACAGCTTTTCATAAATCTGTCATCTTTCACATCAGCTCTTAAAACTCTAAAAATCATATCCTGTATAAACTAAAAACTGGTTCTTATTAAAGTGCTGCTCAGAGGTTCTTTGCATCCGTCTGTCCTTTCCTTTGTCAGCCTGGATGAACCACAGAACATTTTGTTCTCCACGTACAGAACATTGCTTCTTCTGCAGGAAATAACTCTGATATCTAAAGAAGGCTTCCTCCAAGCTGAAAACATGAGCGACCATCCAGAGTCTCATCTCCCTTTTTACCACCGTTAGCTGCTTGATTTTATCCATGTTTAGGTTTTATTTTAAAGTACTCTGTTCAATATAAAATCCAAAACATTTCCAGGATAACTGAGTGATTTCTCTCCAGAGGTGAAACGTCTGTAGACATATTTTAAATATTCAGCTGACCTGCTGTGCACTGATTACAAGACTTAATTGGATTTAATTACCAACAGAACACAGTTTCCATTTTTCCTATAATTAGCAGCAAAGCACATACACACACAGAGCTCTTCCCTGAACAGTCTGATTTATAGTCGGGAGCTTAAAACACAGCGTCACACATCCCGTCATGCTGAACACAGATCAGTCACAAAGATGGCGGCAGGCAGTGAAACACACAGGCTGCAGGTCCACAGCAGAGCGTTCGTGGCTTAACGAGACACTGGACAGTAAACGGGTCATTGTCCCGCAGAGACGTCAACAGGGACGCAGGCCGGACACGTGAGTGCATCACACACACACACACACACACACACACACACACACACAAACACACATCAGTTAAAATGTGTCCGACTGGTCGCAGAGCAGAGCTGACAGATCTGATCGGACGTAAAGACACTGAACAACGAGCTGGTCAAGATCCAGACAGTTTCTCATCTCAGTGAGAAAATCTTGTTCAGGGAAGTTCAACAACTGAGTTTAGACAACTGACGTCACGTCACTGATTGACTGGTTGTGTCTCATAGCAGAGAAGAAGAAGCGTCCTGGAGTCAGAGAGCCTCATACAGGTGTTGTTTACACCTGTACGTGACACCAGCTCTGCCTTCAGTCATCCAAACACACACACATTATGACAAACACACAGCCCTCTCATGTGTGTGAGCTCAGCTGAGCGTTTCCCAGCACACACACCTCAGAGGAAGCGTCCTGTTGAGCGTCCTCTCTGACGTCCAGCCGTCTCCGATGTGGTGATTCAAAGCTCGGCGGCTGTTTGTGAATCAGCAGTCTGAAGTCTGACTGTTTACAGGGGATCTGATTCATCTGTCTTTTGTGAGATTAAAGCTGAGATTAAAGCCACGCGGGGAAAGATTTTTATGTAACGCAGCAGCTGTTTGATCAGATCAAACCGCAGCGTGAGGCTGAGGCAGAGAAAAGGGCTTTTCCACTTTAATCCAAACACAGATTCTACAAATGCTCCTGAAGCAGACGAAGATGAAACGTGTGAGTTTCTTTTTGTCTTTCTTCAGTCGCTGATGTTCCCACCTGAGACCGACCGACTGCAAATGTGTCATTTAATAAAAGTGGTTTATCTTAACGTTGTACAGATCAAATGTGATCAGTTACTGTGAGAAAAACATGGCGGGTCTCATTCAGAAGGACACAGCTGCTGTGATGCGTCAGACACGTGTTTAACCAACATCCAGACCAGATCAGATTCTGGATTGGTGAATGCCAAACGCTGAAGGACTTGGATGAGGATCAGCGCTAATAAAAACTTGATCGGGACTTCCTGAATATTCACCAGCCATGATGGGAAAGGCAGAAAGCAGGAAGCGACAGTCGTTCAGGAAGGCACCTGTATGACGCTGAACATCCATTCGAGCACTGATGAGTTTCCGAGGTGCACCTGAACGCACCATGAAGTCCCCGTCCACGGGTGGAGATGAAAGGATTCTTCTTCTGGATTGCGTCTCAGTTTTCTGTGATGTGTTTGCTGTGAACGTTCGTGTCGCTCTGACAATGTTAAGGTGATTAATCGGTCGATGCAGACGCGTCTCAGAGTTGGACGGTTTAGAGACCTGAGAGGACAAAGTGTCCATGCAAAGGGCTGTCTGACAGTAAAGAGGTGAAAACATCGTAAATACCGGTACACCTGAGCTGATGCTGATTTTTTGGTGGCTGTACACATTTTGCTGCTGATCGTCCGCTGCAGTACTGCAGATAGTACACTGATTAGAATAAGTACCTCATCCGAGCCCACAGGACAAACTCCAACTGTCCCTTTAACAGTATTCTGCACAAGCAGTTGGTCTGTGAAGCTGTGAACAAGCAAATCCTCACAGACATGTTTGATCTTTGTTGGAATCATCTCTCACAGTCGCATTCTTATTACAGCCATTTTGGAATTGCTGATTTTTGATTTCATCTGAATTTGCTGAGGCTAATGTGTTGCTAATACAGTGTTTTACAAACACAGCTTGACGTGGTGTCTCACAGGAAGACAAAGCTTTTCTGCAGCACAACGACAAACTGGTGGAAGAAGGTTTATCTGAAGCCACACCCACAGCACACGCTCCACCCGCAGACAGGATTCAGGGTGAACTCAGCTCTGCCGGCTTCATGCTATGAATGATTTACAGCCAACCAAACGCTGTGTTACTGTTAATGGTGGAAGGAGAGGGCGCCGCTGTGATGCCGGGACTTAAAATAACTGAGGAGAGGTCGACGTGGAGACACAAAACACAGCCACGAGACAGGCTGCAGTCACTGTGTGTGTGTGTGTGTGTGTGTGTGTGTGTGTGTGTGTGTCTCAGGGGTCTTCCAGCCCAGCCCTGGGATGAATAATGTATCACAGAGGAGGAAGATGTGTTGGAGGATCCTCTGCTCCTGCTCGTTAATCTTTCCTTCTGTCTCTGTATCATGTTTCTGACCGAGAAGATGGAGAACAAGGTTAAACAACAGTCACGCGCTGTGGCCACATCCACCTTCTGAATCTCCGCCTGCACCACCAAGACTGATGCAGAAGACAGTGAGAAAAGGACGCAGGAAGAAGGCAGAGAAATATCTGTTAATATGAAGTGAAATCAGAGCGCTGAAGGCCGATTTATGAGGCTGAAGATCAACGTTAAACTTCATAAAACTCTATGTTTGCCACCAAAATCCATATTAGAGAGGAGAGGAGTGTAGGGCCAGCAGCGACGGGCTGTTATGGACATTTGTGTCCCGAGCTTCACCTCTCAAGGTTCAAGCCAGGCTGTCCTCACGTCCTGATGACATGCAGCTCGTTCAGGCCTCCCTGAGACGAGCGCCTGCAGACGCAGCGCAGGGCTTACAAACCAACATGATCGCTGCTTCAAAGCACAGCTAACATTCACCTGAATGAAGCTACAATCAAATATTAATGACGGCCAGATAACGAGGTCAGTAGATTCATGATATGGAAATGTACTTTTTTTTTCTTTGATTACCAGTGAAAGAAATCAACATGAAAAGTCATTAAAAAAAATTATTTTATATATTTTTAAAATTCAGTTTCTTCTTTAACCTGCTGGATTTTCAGTGTCCTTATTTTAATGTCAACTTTACTCCACTCACTGAAGAGCTTTACTACTTATTTTGACTTGATTTATTTATGAGAATTAAACATGTTATTCAGTTTTTTAAGGATTTAATTACTTTCTAACTTAATACCTTCCTGCAATTAATCAATAACTGTTTCTTCCAACACTGTGTGCACAACCTTAAATGATTACCAGCATTATATCCGCTCCTCTGTGCATGACATCACATTATATTACATTATATTATATTACCTCGCTCCACTTTCCAGTCTGGATTCCCACTGGGACCAGGCCAAACCATTAGTGTGTGGAGGCCATGTTTTTTCCTGGGTAATTATGGGTAATATTACAGCGCAGTATTGCTGACGTTATCGGACACAAAGTGATGTGAAAAAAGCAGAGCTGCACACATCCTGCAGGACAACTTCAACCATCGATCACATTCAGCGATGATGAACGTTCCACCTTCATCTATCTGAGCCGATCACCGTTTCACTCTGTGACTCAGGCTTTACAAGCCGATAAAAGGTACTACTGCAGAGAGAGAGGGGGGGGGGGGGGGGGGGGGAGAGAGGGAGAGAGGGAGAGAGAGAGAGAGAGAGAGAGGGGGTGAGAGAGAGAGAGAGGGAGAGGGGGAGAGAGAGAGAGAAAGAGAGAGAGAGAGAGAGAGAGGGAGAGAGAGAAAGAGGGGGGGAGAGAGAGAGAGAGAGAGACAGACAGACAGACAGAGAGAGAGAGAGAGATCGAACCAAAGGACGTTCTCCCACTGACACTGGTTGTTTTGTCCTGGAAATCTATGACATCTTACACTCCGTCTGTTTGTGTGCAGTCACTTCAGGAACAACATGTGACTGCACTGCAGGTGGACGACAGAGATCCACCTTACAGCTACAATCAAACCGTCTGATTGGTTCACTCTGAACCTGATCAATGACGCAGGGACGCCGACAGCAAGCTGACTGATCAGAGAGGGTTTGCATCTAGTTTCTAGATGAAGGTCTTTGTTTCTGAATGTCATTTCATTCCATTCATCAACGAGAGAAATGATCAAATTACAAAACATCTTTGTTAACTTTCAGCCTAAATCCAAATATTGATATATCAAAGTTTAAAAATCCTCCTGAGGCTGGTTTATCAGCTGTATAATGTTTTCTACACTTCAGTTAAGGTAACATTTTTAGCAATAATATCTCAGAAAAGCTTATCAAAGAGTTTTGACATGAATTTGACATTTATTTTAAAAATCTGTCTTTGTTTTCTAAGACTAAGACTTTATCTGAAGGTAAAAATAACAGATTTATGGACTAAATTCATCTACAATCCTCGTGAAAATCAGAAGCAGCAGCGACAAAACAGACCAAACCATGAAAACCTGCAGGACATCAATGTTTATGAAAAGGTAAATGACTTTAACAAAGTCAAGGCTCCTGAAGTCGACGCCAACGAGCTGATCAGGAGGAACATGTGGAGGGTGCCAAACATGTGAGCAGGACTTTTCTGCATTAATGTTATAATGTAATGTCATGCTAAACGCAGAAACAATAGATGTACACACAGAACGAAGGAAGGAAGAAATTAATGAAATTTCTATGATTACTATTAATCCATGAGGACTTTCAAGACAAAATACATTCATACCAGCTGGGATCAAGCCGGGAGTGCAGCGAGTACATTTCCAAACAACAGAGAAAGTCCAAAAACAACAACCAGAGCATCTTTCAGGGTCCAGTCTTCAAAATTCATAAATCCTTCGCTGTAGAATGAAACTCCAAACCAACTACAACATTCTCCAGCGTTAAAAGCGTAAACAGCATAAAGAAAAGCAACAGAACACATCAAACACTGACTGAACTGGGAACAGTGGTCGTCTTTGTCTCAGCACAGACGCAGACAGAGCAGAGAGACACCAGAGTCCCATTTCCACCGTCATGTGTCCTCTGACTCAGTCAGTGTTCTGAGACACGTCCACTAACCCGAACTTCACCTGAAGATGATGAAACGTGAAGGCGATATGTTTGAGTACATGTCAGACGATGAAGAGCAGAGCAAGCAGGAACAAACTGGGCTGATGGGAAACGCCACGAGGAAACATACCATTAAATGGAAAGATAACAAACTGGCGCAGAGCAGAGGATGTAAACAACAACAACAACAACAACAACAAAACACAAACACACACACACAGACACACAACAGCACACCTGACTGAAAGCGACAGTTTCTACTGCCTCTCTGAGTCCCACAGGTCATCTCTTCCTCAGGTTTCTTCATCACACACTCTGCTCTCACAGTGTTTTAGAGGGAATGAAGGTTGTTTTAACCTTGAAAACTCTGATGTGATGTTGGATGATTAAAGTGGTTTTTATGGGCGACGACAGAGAAACAAAGATTAACTCAACCAGCCGAACGTGACATATTCACTGCCTGCATCACGACAAACTCTCTTTTAAAGACAGAATTTAAGATAAGATAAGATAAGATAAGATAGATAAGACTTTATTGATCCCAGACCAGGGAAATTAGGTCTTACAGCCAGAAAGTACACAGGATATAGAATAGAAAAACGACTATGTATGTGTACATTAATACTAAATGCTGCAAAAATCCAACTACCCATAAAAAGTCCGATTATCAAAATTCTTATGAGGAAAACTACTCATGTCATCTGCTGTATTACACTTGAGAAATACTGAGACTGTGTATATGCACAATATATGCAGTTCATAAAAATACCGTACTGCCAATATGGATAACAAACAGTGTTTTTGCAGGATGCATTTACATTAGTTTTAGGTCACTTCCATAAGACTTGAGTTTAAATGAGATTTATCAATATTAATCATACCAGTCTGACTGATATGATTAATATTAATAAATCTCATCTTTAGTCGATTTCATCCCTTCTTGTAATTAAATTAACTTCTATTGAGACATGGCAGCCTGACAGGAATCAAAGAAAACTTTATTAACACAGACCTGGCTGACACAGCAGCAGTGGAGGTTACCAACAGACCAGAGGGAAACTAGCTAAAAAAAAAAAAAAAAAACACAACGCAAGAGAAGGAGGTGACGGTCACCGTGAGATACTAAACGAAGCTCCTGTGGATAAAATGAGGAAATACACGTTGTGGAGCCCACTGGCGGGCTGGAAGAGCATTTCCTGCGTGTTTTTATTCGCGTCTATTCACGTTCACCTTTATACATAAAAAAAAAAAAAAAAAAAAAAAAAAACCGCCGTTCGAAAGCGAAGATGGACTCGACAGATGCAAACCATTTCAAGATTCAGTCACAACCGGAAGCACAGTGAATGCCAACAGCAGACAAACAAACATTTAAAACTGACGCAACATGGAGGCAACTCACCAGTATGTTCGTCAGTGATCCACAGATCGATAACACTCCGACAAAACCGCTCTGGAAACACCCACAAACGTCCAGAAGATCCACTGCAGTCCAAATATTTAGTCCGAAACATGATAATAATCCACAGAAAGATGTTTGATCCGCTCAGGTTAGCAGGCGACCTGCTCCTCCTCCGCTAGTTCTCTGTGTTTCCCGCGTTACAGTTTCCGGAAATGATCTGCCATATGAGGCCTAGCAACCAGAGGAGCCAATCACAGTCTGAGTTGAACAGAAAGGCCTCCTTCTCTTCAGTGAGTGACGCGCCAATCAAAGCCGACTTTGAGATGACTGACGGTTTCAATAGCCAATGAAATTCTGAACACGCGATGCAGTTTCAGTAAAGCTCCAGACGCAAATACGGATATTACAGAGAATTTGAAGCGATGAATGGCAACAATATAAAGATATATCGCCAAAATATAGGTATAAATTTTGAATATGGATGTCCAAAATTTGGATTTCACAGTTATCAATATAGATATTTACGGAGATAAATATTTTTTTGTCAGAGAACGGCTGCATTTAATAAAATAAACATTTTAAAAATTGCATTTGCAAAAAAATGCATCTCTTCACTTCATTACTTCTTTGACATGATGGCACACAAACAGCAGGACTTTGCATCACCTGGGTCACAGGTGTCTTAAAAACGACAGAGCACAGGTGACGTGACCAACGACCAAGAATTAAAATGAACATGGAGTAAAGACCCATAAAGACACGTCCGTCAGTGCTGAGAAACAAACCCGCTGGCCTGGAATCATCACTCAGCATCTTGGTATCTGCTGCTGGCCGGGCGGCCTGCTGCATTTTGTCAGATAACTGGTCGATTTCTCTCTGTGTGTGTGTGTGTGTGTGTGTGTGTGTGTGTGTGTGTGTTCAATAATGTATTTCCCACAGATAACGGCCTCCCTGCCTCTCTGTGACAGAAACTGGCTGATTGAACCAACTTGGATGAAACCGGATGGCCGATTAAAAACAATGACAAATTAATTTTAATAAAACACGTCTACAGATATAAATGAGCCACAGAGGTGAGAGACAATCAGGAGAGTGCAGGTGGTCCTGTATTAGTCTCTGATCACCTGCTCGTCGCACATGAGGCCAGGAAATCCTGATCTGAGCTCGTGTTGAGGAGCTGCAGTGACGCTGAGGAACGAACCACAGCTGAACATGAAGGACTCAGACTTCACCACCTGTCTGCTCGTGTATTCCTTCATTTGCCTGTATGATTTATTTCCTTGTCTTTTCCATATTAAATTTATCATTAATTTTCTTCCCTGTGTATTTTTTGTTATTTCCCTCTT
Source organism: Chaetodon auriga (assembly GCF_051107435.1). Taxonomy (NCBI): domain Eukaryota; kingdom Metazoa; phylum Chordata; class Actinopteri; order Chaetodontiformes; family Chaetodontidae; genus Chaetodon; species Chaetodon auriga. The sequence goes on from NC_135087.1 coordinate 1,603,284, forward strand.
TGAAGAATAATTTGCTCTTACATGTTTACCTTAAATATAAAACCTCAGTATTTCCTGACTGACACCCAACCTGCCTCATTGCTGTGGTCTTGAAATTGAATTCAGTTCATTTATTAATAGAATATAGATGCATTTAATTCCATTTATCGAATCAACCCAGCGGTTTATTTCTGTGTTGTTGGCTGAATTGTTTGTTGGGGTAAATCAGACGTTTTGTTCTCTGTTCTGTGCTGAGCGACAGTCAGAAACAGGAACTGAGCGCTGAGTGTTTGCTGCCACACCCTGAGGTTATCGACACACAGGGAGGAGGAGGAGGAGGAGGAGGAGGAGGAGGAGGAGAAAGAGCAAGCTGAAACAGGAGTGAGTGCCAGGAGAGAAAATGAATAAGAGGACATGGAGAAAAGGCAAGGATGGAGGCAGGGAGGTAAAGAGGGAGGAGAAGAAACATGGAGGACAAGAAAGGAGATAAAGAATAGAGAAATGGGAGGAGTAGAGGAGAGAGAGACGGTGTGAGGTGAGAGGAGATGAGAGAGTCGTAAAACCACCTCCAGATTCTCTGCACGAACACAACCAGGACGTCCAAACTCACGACGAATCATCACTTCATCAATTCCACTTACGGAGTTACGTCTTCCAACCAGGGCAGCAAAAATCATATGAAGCACATGATGTTCACCAGGGAGGCCGACAGCACAGACAGCTAACTACGCTAACAGCAACATGTGCAAGCTAAACTAACAACAAGCTGAAGAAAAGCCGGCAATAACAAACTGGACCAAGAGGACGACTGCATGACGTCAAACTAAAGCTGAAGACTGACTGACCTACAGAGACAAAAAATGTCTTTTCAGTCTCTGACAGTCCAGAAGGAGCGTCAACCTGATCCACCGGTCAGTCACGGCTGGAGCTCTGCTCGGAGACGCCCCAGAAAATCCTGCCAGGACGCCAACCAAAACAAACATGGACGCCAACCAGCGGCATCACTGTTTATATGCTGCGACATTTGTGCTGAAAAGGCCAGAAAAGGAGGAGGGAGCTCAGAGTTTGGTGAGATGGAGGCGTGTGGGCCTGTAGAGTCAGCTGAGTGACCTCAGGTAAAGGTGTTTATCTGCAGGCACGTCTCCTCCAGTGACACGCAGGTGACGCCATCTGTCGCCACAAATAAACAAACACCAGTTTTATCTACTGACGGTGGACACCAACTGACCCAGACTGGGTCGTCACTGCAGGTCAGAATGTCTTTGAAGCTCATCCATCCTGCAGGATGACCAGTAGACGACCACAAAAACTTTATTTTTCCTGCAGCTCAACAAGAGACCCTTTCATTCCTTCTGCATCAAACCTGACCTCAGCGTCTCCATCAGTCACTGTGTCATCACAAAGGTTTAATGCAGCAGACGAAGCCTGTGTGCAGGTCAGAAATCTGTTTGTAGCTACGGCTCATTTACACGACGCTGCTTCATTTATTCAGCCGGGAAAACTGATCAAACTCAGCCAGTTCACGTTCAGCCAGGAGCCTTCAGAAACTTCAACGTCCACAATCGTGAAAACATGTTTATCTCACAGAGTTCAACATGAAAAAGGAGCCAAAATTATTATTATTATTATTGTTATTATGAAGGGCAAAGAAAATGTGAAATGAACACAAACTTAACAGCCACCATCCCCCACATCCAGTCAAACCAATTACCCAACGTGTGTGTGTGTGTGTGTGTGTGTGTGTGTGTGTGTTCGGGGTTACAGTGGTCTATTCTAGAGAGGAGCTGGACAACCCTGAACCCTGAACCTCATACACACACACACACACACACACACACACACACACACACACACACGCACACAGTGGGTGATTTGCTCAATTTAAACATGGGGGATGGTGGGTGATCACTCACACAGACACACACATGCACACGCACACACAGCTGACTGAGTTCCCAGCACCAGTGTGTGTTGCAGGAGGATGGGGGGGGGGTCTCTTGTTGAGTCGGGGGTCTCTCTGAGCTTCATACAGAAGCTTCATTCATGTGTCACACTGGGCTGAACACTGTGACCACATGACATCATGGACTCCATATTCCTTTCAGAAATGTGTCTTTGTGTGATCAATCGATCAATCGATGGAGGAAATGATCAGCTGATTGATCCAGAATGAAAAGAATCATTAGTTTGAGTTAAAATGAGCTCCACCTCAACCAACTCCAACAGGAACATCCTGCTGAGACATGAACGAGGAGACACACTGATCTAAAGACCAGAGACAAGAGGACAACAGACACAGAGACACAATGACCTAAAGACCAGAGACAAGAGGACAACAGACACAGAGACACAATGATCTAAAGAGACCAGAGACAAGAGGACAACAGACACAGAGACACAATGATCTAAAGACCAGAGACAAGAGGACAACAGACACAGATACACACTGATCTAAAGACCAGAGACAAGAGGACAACAGACACAGAGACACACTGATCTAAAGACCAGAGACAAGAGGACAACAGACACAGAGACACAATGATCTAAAGACCAGAGACAAGAGGACAACAGACACAGAGACACAATGATCTAAAGACCAGAGACAAGAGGACAACAGACACAGAGACACACTGATCTAAAGAGACCAGAGACAAGAGGACAACAGACACAGAGACACACTGATCTAAAGAGACCAGAGACAAGAGGACAACAGACACAGAGACACAATGATCTAAAGACCAGAGACAAGAGGACAACAGACACAGAGACACACTGATCTAAAGACCAGAGACAAGAGGACAACAGACACAGAGACACAATGATCTAAAGACCAGAGACAAGAGGACAACAGACACAGAGACACAATGATCTGAAGACCAGAGACAAGAGGACAACAGACACAGAGACACAATGATCTAAAGACCAGAGACAAGAGGACAACAGACACAGAGACACACTGATCTAAAGACCAGAGACAAGAGGACAACAGACACAGAGGACACTTTACTGCATGCAGTACTTTTTAATGATATTATGAGTATTTTTACACTGTGGTATTAGTACTCTGACTGAAGTACCTGAGTGGCTCCTCTAACTCTGCTTCTGTTATCAGTTAACTGGATTTTCTTTTTTCTTTCTTAATTCCTTTTCGAAATCACGATTCATCATCAGCCAAAATGTTTTATTCATGGGATAAAAAACAGACAGAATCATGATTTTGACTCTTTCCACTGAACGAAGAGGGAAACTGCAGATGTAAGAGTCACACAGCACATTGGATTCACTTTGATTATTACGATTAAAAGCATTTTATATTGATTATCTCAGACTACATGAGTCAGTGTAAGTCACCATCAACAAAATGATGAGACGTTCGATGAACAGAGCACTTTCAGGACGTTTTACTGATGTTTTAGGTCAGTAAACGCTTCGTGTCGGTGCTCCCAGTCTGATTTAAAACCTTTTAACAGTGAAATTCTGGATGTTGGATCAGGCGGGTTTGATGACGAGGTGAACCGTGCTGCATCATCCTGACACTACAGCACATCAGCGGCCTCTCCTCTCTGAACCCTCCCTGATGGGGGTGCAGGGCGTCGCCTCTGCAGGGAGACACTGTGGACCAGGACCAGGACACGCTTCAGCATGTCAGCTCTCGAACGAACAGAGGGATGATCACACGACAGACTGAGCTCTGTCTGAAGGTGGCTTTAAAAACAAGAGGCTTTATTCAGCAAATGGCCACTAAAAGACACCTGCTCAGGTAAAACAGTCCAGTCGGACAGAAGGACAGACTGTCTTCAACCAACGTTTTTGTCTTCAACACCTCCAGGTGTGTTTATTCACTGCTTTACAAATGAATTTGACCTGAATTGACTTCAGAAAACAGTAGTAGCTGCTGGCTAATTACAGATGATCCAGAGGGAGTCTGTCCATGTGCAGTGGGAGCTGCAGCTCCAGCCTCACTCATTAACCATCTCTAACGTGTGACTGTGTTAGTGAAGGAAAGGTGCTGTCAGGACACGGGGGACTCAGTGCTGGAGGTGAGGGGCTGGTGGCTGGAGGGGACTGTGGGTAAGTCAGCCGGAAAGTCCTTCTGCATGGCAGCAAAATATTAGAACAACAAATACAGAAGAAGGATGAGAATATGTGAATGTAAGCAGATGGACCTGAGCTGCTTCTTCCAGGGTCCCCACAGGTACAATGAACGTCTTTGGGGAAACCAGCTGAAGGTCTGCAGGCCGACAGCCCAGAGTTTTATCTGCTCCGGTCACGTGATGCACACGAGTGTGGAGTGAGTCTCCTGCATTAATGTCAATCATCCTGCCTGAACGAAGCAGCGTGTCAACAAACAGCAGGAGGCGTTCCACGATAACAGCTGTCCTTTCTGTTCGTCCTCCTGCCCGAACGTTCAGTTCGGTTTCCAGATCAACATGGAGGACGTGGCCTCGACAGAGCGGACAGTCCGTCTGACACGCGACAGGCTTCACGAGACGTCTCAGAAGGAAATGAAGCAGAGTGATGCCGGACCTCAGCTACCAAGACCAAAGAGATATTCACAGATGAATTAGAGACTTGATATGTATGAAGTCACACAAACCGACATGAAGGAGAGTGAGTCTGGGCTGACACCCACAGCAAGGTGGTGGAAAGTTATAGACAAGCCAAAATTAGAAGAAAAACAAGAAGCCCAACACTTCCAGCTAACACGTTAGCCAACGAGCTATCAGTCAACCAGCATCTAAAGCTACAAACAGACCTGACGTGAAGCTGAAACCTACAAAGACTTTTCTAACATCCATTTTTACATCCATACAACAGGAGGTAGAAAGGAGAACACATTCAACAATAAATCACCACAGTCTTATGTATTTATTTCTCCTGCTCATGTAAACTAAAGGTCAAATACTGAATATCAACAACTGTGGTGCAGAATAAGACATCAAACTCCTCCAACACCAGACGCTGCCAACAACAGTCAACAACAGCTGAACAGGCTGGAAGAGGCTCTGAACTAATCATCCCCATCACAGCCTTAAAGATCGGAACGCGTCGTCACCTGAACATGGATGACTCCTCGTTCACAGACTCTGCTTCCAGCTGACATTAACGTGTGTCTTTGGTGATCCGATCACACTTTCTGAGGTGGTCTGCGATGTGTGTGACGCTAATGCGGCCTGATGTGTCCCCGACGAGGACGTAACAGGGACACACCTCGTCAAAGCAGGACGTGGTGCTTGTTTTGGTTACAGTGGACCAAACAAACAAACATGGCAGCACGTCATAACTGTGCAGGACGTCCTCTGAAATCTGGACACAAGTGGACAGCTGGACACATTGGAAAGACATGATGTCACCCTGTGAGATGAAATGTGGTCTGAGTTCAGACCCACAGCAGCAGCACAGAGCAGCTTTCCTCCCTCTTTGTTTCAGATTTAATCCCATGAACCATCTGAAACACGAGACGCCTCCACCCACGTTAGCCTTCCTCGCCTTTCCTCTGACATCTACGCCTGCCTGCAGCCACTCAGCACAGTTCAACAGGCCTGCGGGTCGTGACATCACATCCTGTGGAGTGAGCTGAGCTCGTCCTCTATCAGCTTCCTGCTCTTCATGATGACAACGATGTCGTCACTGTTTGACGCTGCCGTCTCAACAGTTGATCAAAACAGGAAACAGTCAGGCAGCGTCTTTTTAGGACGATTTGCTCTGGCAGGAAGTTTCTTTGATGCCTGGTCCGTCTCACACCACGACACAGAGACATTCATGAAGTGGACACTTCACGTCCTGTGATGAGCAACAATAGAGCTGAAGAACAGTTACTCATCAGCTTCCTCCACGTTTCCCTTCATGCTAACGTTTGTCCCACCAGTGTGTCTCCGGCGGCCGTGCTGAGATTCGGGTGAAGGACAGATGACGTCTGTGAGGACAAGCTGAGCGAGCCTCCTGCTGCCTTCCAAATAAAGACGACTTTCACGTGAACTATTTCACACGTCTCTGAGTTTGACAGCAAGTAAACACAGACAGCAGGAACCTGGACTGAGACCACATGAGGGGAAATGTCAGTCACTTCCTTTCATCACTTCCTTTCCTTTCCTTGCTTCCTCTCGGTTACTTCCAGGGAGGAAACTGGATCAGCCTCCTTCGTCTAATGACGGGACATGTTGGACTAAACTCACTGTTTCCTCAAGACTTTGGACTTTGACAGACAGCGATGCTCCGATAACGAACGAATGATCTAATCTTTAGAGACTTAAAGGACAATAAATCAACTGATTTAGAAGAAAAAATGACCTGTCCAGAAAACTAATGATCATGATCAGACGCTGATCAGAGAAATCTTATCGATCGCATCATGATTTCACTCGACAGTCAGAGCAGCACGTCGGAGCTTTAAAGTTAAAGACGTGGATTTGAGGGAAAACGACATGAAGCAGCCTCGTTACTGCAGGTGTGCTCTGTGTCACCTTTGCTTCCAGGTGAACTGGTTTCATCTGCATAAACTGTTTGTGACCTGTTTGATCGTCTGACTGCTCGTAAGATTTCCTTTCAGTGAGGTCACCATGTTCCCAGAATTCAGCGGGAACGAGCGCGTTGACGTTAACTTCTGGTCACACGGCGTCTTAAACACGACTGAATCTGAAACCGACAATCCAACGATCACTTCAAGCTTCAATGGAGCTTTTTCACTGTGGACTCTTTGACGTGTCACAGCTGGAGAAGCACAGGTGTAATTAATGACTTCAAAAATGGCCGCATTCCATGTAGTTCCAGGGTGTAATGCATTCTAGGTTACAGGGACACTGAATGGAACTGAGCCACCTGTACCTGTACCTGTGACGGGTCTGAACTTCTGCCACTTTGTGTTGTACGAAAGAGTCCAAAACCACAAACCTTCAAAACAGGCAGTCTGAAAGTGTTTCCCCCATTTCTAGAATAAAAGCATCTCGTCCTCCTCACGACAGCATTGAAACACTTCTGCCTCCAGACGTCATGCAGACGAGTTTGTTTGAAGAAAACCCCAAAGTTAAAGCTCCCTGTGTCCCAAATACTCCAGAAACAACACGTCAGACAGGATTTCACCCACATGCAGGAACAATATGAGGTTTTTAACCCAGTGACAGAGACTTAAACCAGTGAGACGGCCAGTATGAAGCAGGCCAGCAGACTGGGAACAGAGGAGAGGTGTTGGCCTCTTTCTGTATGCAGCAGGCAGAGCGAGCTTCTGCAGAGCAGGCCTCCATAACAAAAGCTAGAGAGAGAGAGAGAGAGAGAGGGAGAGAGGAGAGAGAGGGAGAGAGGAGAGAGAGGGGAGAGAGAGGGGAGAGAGAGGGAGAGAGGAGAGACTGGGAGTCACCTCCCTCTGCTTCTGTCTCTCTCTTTATCCTTTTCTCTCTTTCCTTGCATCATTCTGGAAGCGTTAGCATCAGACAGCTCATTAAATCAGCATTCCACGAAGGATTAGGTTTAACACACACACACACACACACACACACACACACACACACACACACACTCTCTCCTCTTTCATATATACAAAGCAGCAGGGAGGTTAGCAGCAGAGAGGCTGAGCGGTACGTACCACATCCCTCTTCTTCTTCTTCTGCTTCTTCTCTTTTAGTCCATCTCGTTCTCTTCTTCTCTTCCTGAGTGACGGATGTTGGAGGATGCAGAGAGAGAAAGTGAGGGAGGTGCCTTTGATGTTGTGGCAATCCCACTGCAGAGAGAGAGAGAGGGAGAGAGAGAGGGAGGAGAGAGAGGGAGGAGAGAGAGATGGAGCTAGCAGAGAGGAGGCTAAAGCTAAAGAAGCCACAGCTCAGTGTGGGACGGTGGGATGGACGGATGGGAGGGATGATGGTGATGATGATGCGGCACCTTTCAGTATGGAAACAGAGGGAGAGGGAGAGAGAGAGGGAGAGTGGGGTGCCCTGTTACCTTGGAAACTGAGATGATGTGATGGAGAAGGTGGAGCTGAGCTCTGATTGGCTGACAGGGTGTGGTGCTCCCCTTCCTGAGGGAGGAGGGGGAGGAGGGGGATGACAGAGCAAAGGCTGGGATGAGAGAAGCAGCTGCTTGCTCTTTTTCTGTGCCGGAGGAGGAAACGCTGCACAGGGACAACTGGGAGCCATCGACGCCCCCAGCTGGTGACTCCTGGAAGTGCAGAGGAGACAAGTCCCTGCAGGACAGACCAGTGCGCCGAGTGTCCCCTGATCAGGACACGGTCAGTGGACAAAACACGTCTGCACTGCAGTTCAACAGATTTTACTTGAAGATGATTCATGAGCCAGAAGTTTAGACAAAGTTTAGAAAAAATCCATGAAAAGTGATGATTGTCTATGGTGCCAGTGGTTACCCACAATGCATCACGGCAGCCTAACATTCTGGAAATGTTACAGCAGCTTGAATGAAGCATCAGTTTAATTCAACCTTTAAATGTGAACATTTGACGTAGACCAAGACTCGATCAATAACCACTGCTTCAACACACAAGTCAGTAATTAAGTAAACAAACAAACAAATTAATTTAGGGCTCCGTACATCAATAACTGATTGTTTGACTCCATTACATGTCTTTTGAAGACATTTTTAAAGGGAAAATTGAAATATATGAATTACAAATAACTTCACATCATTTCCTTCATTTACATGACAAAAAATCAGCTTTCAATCAATCAATCAATCAATCAATCAATCAATCAATCGATATTTTTCACTTCTGATATTACACATGAGCCCGTGGACATATTGACATTTTATTTTGTTATTGTCATCAGTTTGTTTGTGCTTTAAATTTTAGCTCTAAAGTACCTTTTAAGTATTTAACACAAACTAAAAAACATCTTCAGGTACTTCACGTGTACATGCAGTACTCATACTGTGTAAAACTAACCCACAGCGCCATCTGCTGACCAACACAGGCCACTCACCAACACAGTGAAATCACATGAATCTCACCTGTCGGCTTCATGTCTTTGATGTCCTCAGTGTGTTTTCCACCTGCTGCAAACATCAAATAGACAGATTCAGATGCTAAGCTAACATTAGCTGCCGAGCATTAAATCACTTAGCTGGAAAGCTGTTAGCTAGCTGTTAGCTGTTTAAAAAATACTAGTTAACGCTGATTATAATTTCACATTGTTTATGTTTTTAAAGGACTGTGTGTTTTTTATCAGGTACTCAGCAGGTTATGAAGTCTGTTTCAATCAGTCACTGGAAGCTAAATAAAACACAGAAATGGGTGTTGGCCTTCGGTGTGATTGACAGCTCCAGAACCTTCACTTCTCTTCAGATAGCTGCTGTTTGTGTGGTGCAGTTCAGTGTTTAACCACTAGATGGAGCCGTTAACCTGCTGAACATGTGAGCGTCTGCAGGGCTGATGGCGTTCACACCGGAGGTCACACAAAGTGTCTCTGAGTTCATGTGTTCATCTCCTTCATCCTTCAGTAATAATAATCCAGTAATACTGCAGTACACTGCCGGGGCTGTTCTGTATTCTAATGAATTAAATACTCTCTTACTTTTGACACTTTAAGAACATTTTGTTGCCTGTTTTGTATTTAATTGTAAAGTAAAACTTTTACTTGTAGCAGAGTATTTGTACTGTGGGCTACCACTACTTTTACTTAGAGGATCTGAATACTTCTGCTGTGGAAGTACTTCCTCCTCTCCTGTGATTAACACCACCGTGTTACTACAACTGGCCATAAAGCCACCGTTAGCAGTGAAGTACATTTATTTAACTGATGTACTTTAGTACCATTATGAGCCACTTTCATGATACTTCTACTCCACTACGTTACCACATTTATCTGACTGATAAAGTTATTCATTAGTTCACGGATCAAAAACAGAGTTATCTGCTCGTTACACTTCAGAGAGTTAAACATTAAAGTACTGCGAGTACTTTCACTTGACTGTTGGCGTCAGTTCGTCCTCGCTGCAGCTCACAGTTCTGATGTCACTCAGTGTGTCTGAGCAGGTTTCTGGCCTCCTTCTTGACCTTTGACCCTTCTGTATTTCATATAAAACTAAAAAAAATGGAGTTAAAGGAAGGAAACGCAGCCGCTTTGGAAAAAAAGAAACTTTATTTGGAAACATTATGGAGAGAAAACAGAAAAAAAAACTTGTTTTAGAGTTTTTCATCTCTGAAAATCATTTTTATTTACTATCATACAGAGCGATGACGTTAGCAGTCAGGTGGTTTGTACACCGGAGCGACTGATGAGCAGATCGGATCAACAGAACGAGAAAACAAAGAACTCTTGATTGATTGGTGAAAAACTACAGACGAACAGCTTAATCTTTTATTATCTAGCAGCTGCTGAAGCCCCCCTCACCATCCCAACCCCCCCATAAAGAGCGGAGCGTGTAGTTCAGGTGCTCTTGGCTCCGTTCCACTCTGCGCTCCCTTCAATGTGCCCTTCAACGTCCTCTTCAGTCCAACATCATAAAACCTTAAAATGGACTTTTGGCTACGTTCCATTTTGAATATTTATCCCCCTGAACACACCCTTCACCCTCTCATTCACATCTCAAAGGAAAATTATGTCTGCAGCGCGTCCCATTCCAGACACGTGTCCCCTTCAAGGTCCCCTCAAAGGTCGTTCACTCACATTTGCAGCCGTTCAGACAGTTTGACTCGAATTAAAACCAAAAATGAAAAATCGATGTTGGCTTCATTCCTTTTTTTCTACCCTTTAAATTTATTTACATCCTCTCAGGTTTTGATTAAATCCCAAAATATTCCAGGTAAAACATAAATGACGTTAACGATCCAAACAGATCAACTTCCTGCTCAGAGGCTTGTTTTGGTGCTCGGACAGGAACAGCCGACCAATGTGAGAGCCGAAAACATCGTGTGAGGACACAGGAGACACGTGTCTGACATGGGACGCACCCCCGCTCGACATGTCTGGATTCATCCTCCTCCGCTGACCTTCATCGAAACACTGAAGCTGAAAATGATGCAAAGCGAACAGAAGCGGTTTGGTTTATTTCTCCTCCGCAGCACCAAACGTCACACAAACAGCTGCTCAAGGAGCAATGCATTCTGGGTAGGAAGCCCCCCGGAAGCATCCAGCTGATCGATGATGAGTTTAAGGACAAGACGATGAAGCAGCAGCTGGTCAGGCTGCAGAGAGGACGAAGTTCACGGACGCTTTTAATTTGGTGACCGCACGTTAACGTCTGACCGAAACTTTATTAACGCTGCAGATTTTCTTCCTGCTTCCTAAAACTGAGACCAAACCTGGAATAACGGAGTCCCTGTCGACTCTTTGACACCTGACGTGATTTTCAGATCGATAACATCCATCGTCGTGCGTGAACACACACACATGAAGCAGATCTGATGCTGTGTCTCTGGAGGAAGCTGCAAAGTTAAAAATGAGCTTCCTGTGACTGAACGACTCACATCCTGGATCTGAAAACTTCCTTCTCGTCTCGTGCTGAACTGTTTGGACACGTGTTGCCTGCTGCGCTGACCTGCTGTGCCCTGATTAAAAGACTCTGCGATGGAGCAATTAGCTGAAATTAACTGATTAAAAGTGTGCTGATTTGACACGTCTGTTATCCCCAAAGTGAGCTCCACATCACCGACGCAGGACGTATCCAGGTCCTTTCCTCAGGCAACAGCAGCAACACTGTCAGGTTAATACTCCTGAATGGACAAAGTGAAGTACCTCAGAAGCGTCCCTGCAGGACAAAAGGTCTTTTCCAGGAAATGACTGGGACATGAAATG